>NW_010179422.1:37127-63514 GCF_000695765.1 Mesitornis unicolor
GCTCTGCCATTATCCACACAGTCAGTGATAAAACTCTTCCTGTTTAAGCATGCTCAGAGGCAGACCAGACCACCCTGTGTTTCAGTCATCACCTTTGGCAGTGCCTGTCTCATTCCTAACAATAAGCATGATAAACCTGGGCCAAAAAGCGCTGAGAACCAGGAGACTCTGAGCCCTGTGCACTGAAGTCCCTCTGGTCTCACTTCTGGTCCTCACACCCACCTGCCCGGGCTGTGCCCGTCATGATCTGTTCCCAGGCTAGGGTAGAAGGTTGCTGGTGGTGATGCTCTCCCTCTTTCCTGGAAAGTCTTTCCATGCCAACTCGGTTTCCCTAGCCCAGAGGTGAGAGCTGATCCTCAAAAGGGTTTAGGCACTAAATAAACAACTCAGTTCAAGGTGTATTCTCGGCTCTGACTCAGCTGACTCAAACATTGATCTAGAACACTGAGAAGCTAAATAAAAATTAGTAAGAACAGATGTTATTTTGCTTGGTTTCTTTTACAGACCTACTCGACAGAAAACAGAAGGAGATTCTTTCCAAAGGAACCGGCTGTGACTACCAGATTCGTTCCATTAAATGCCCAAAGCATGACATTTACCGAACCATTACTGGAGTGTGCAACAACAGGTAAGATCTGTGTGTGGGCAAGGAGTCTCCAGTCTGTAACTGACCTAGGGTAGATGGCTTAGGGTCGTCTGTGTAAGTACCTTTCAACAGGGTAAGAAGAATTAAATGCTTATTTTAGTAGTGCCTAGAACAGATGCTTCATTTCTACATATGCCTGGCAAGAAAAAAAGATGTAATTTCTTGAAAATTTCAGATTTGAGCCCATTACCCTCCATATGCAGCTTTGGATGAAGGAGAAAGCTTCTTGAGTGGAGAAAGGTGAAAGTGTGAGGAAAGCAGATTTTGGGGCTATGACAGACAGCCTCCCATGCAGCTTGAGGCTCCAGGAAGTCATCCCTCCTGTCTTCAGTGGCATGGATAGTACTGATTTCCCAGGGCCTAGGAAGGCCCTGTGCTTTGAGCGTGATGAGGGCATTGCCTGTCAAATTTAAAACTTCAGTTGTCTTGGACTGACTACACACGTAATATTTTTAAAAACATAAGTTTCACAGGCACTGTGAATATATATATAGAATATGTTTATTATATCTCACTAAGAGTTATGGCATAGAGAACAAGATTTGGTGTCTGGTTCATATGAAGATATACATCTCTCAACATATCTGTGTGGGTACCCAAATACACACTGTGCTGTGATGCATAAGGAAGGGAAGCAAATAAGTTCAATTCTTGGCTCTTCTAGTAGCATCTACACTTGATGTGAAAAAAAATGAGTCCTTCAGCTTTTTGTGTCTAGCTTTCCTCCTGGTTCAAACCTGAGATCATACATCTATTTATTTCCTTGTTAGCTTTTTTTTTTTTGACCAGAAGATGGCAAAATGCCTAGCCTAATACTTGTAAGTCAAGGCTCACTGTCCTGTTCTACCACAGAGCCTGGCGTGCTGGCTCCAGCCCCCGAGTCTGAGCGAGACTCATGTCCGATGTGCATCTAGCATGAAACAGATGTGCCAGATGTGAAGAAAAAAATCTCCATTGCCCATGCAGGGGGCTCACTCTCAGGGTGTTACAGCCAGTCTGTACCTTCACCGACAGACCCCAGAGACGTCAGCTTCCCAAGGACAGCAGCGTCCAGTTTGACTTTTAGAATCAGGGTAGGGTCGTTCTTGGGCTTCCTAATCTAGTGGGTGGCCAGTGAGATAGCCAGGCACTCGGAAGTGAGGGGACTCTGTGGAATGTTAAGTATTTTCCAGGGATCCTGCTTGGGATACACACTGTGAGATAGCACCTGAATATTTTGCAAAAATCTGCCTGCGAGGACAATAAAAGCAATTGAAACAAGTGATGTGGTGGCCCTGGCCTCTTAATATTTAATGGAATTGCTTCAGTTGAGGTGTGGCAATTGTTCTAAGGCACACTCATATTTCACAGCAGACTGCTGTAAGGTCTGGGTATAACACACCTTTTTCAGTATAGGCAGCTTACCCAAGTTTTATGGATTTAAGAGCTTAAACACAGAAAGTTGCTCTGCACCCGCTGATATTCAGTAACTGGGTTTCCCAAAATAACCTGTGATTCTATGTCCCTAGGGCCACAGATCATTGGCTCAACCAGCGATATTGTTCTTCTGAACAAGTGTTGCTGAGTTTACTGATCCAAATTCTTCCAAGTGATATCAAATGGCCACAGCAGGAGACTGCATTTTGGGAGGTTCTGTGTTGGATATGGGGAAATGCTTGAGAGGCTGCAGCCTTGGCACAGGTTCCCACAAAGGGGAGGGATCTTCATCCTTGGAAGCTCCCAGTCCTTGGCTGGACAAAGGCAAGGCCACCCAGATCATTGGTGATGGCCCTGCTGTCAGACTGGTTTTGTATGGAGCAGCAGTGGAGACAGAGGTGCTACAGAGGTTTAAATGTCAAATAAAATTAAAATAAAGGCTTGAGGGATCTTTCTCGGTATCAAAAGAGTTATTTTTTCTCTGTACTGATAGTCTTGGTATTATTTACTTCTCAGTATTACCAGAGTAATTAGTCATGCATTAAAGGGCTGTAAAACATTAGTCGCTACAAGCCTGTTTGTTTCTGAAATAACACTGCTGTTGACTTTTCCTCTTGCTTCAGAAAGTGTTCTCATCTGGGGTCCTCAAACCGCGCGTTCGCCCGCTGGCTCCCTGCAGCATATGAAGACGGAGTCTCTGTTCCCAGAGGAGCGAGTGAAGGAAAGCTGTACCATGGGTTTCCACTCGCACTGGTGAGAGCCATTGTTCCTGTCCAGATAACAGCAGTGGTCACTGCCCTCACTGCATCCACCAGAAGTGAGACAGTGGCAACATCCAGAGTGTAAATTGCTTGACCCTTTCCTCTGATCTCATGTGCTAATTTGAGGCTGTGTTGTGCAGCTGAGCTATGTTTCTGTGGGAGATAAGCATGAGCAAAAAAGTTGTGGATACTTCACAAAGCAAAGCATGGACAATATAACAATTTCATAAGTGTGCATCCCAAGGTTTGATGCAGACAGGACCACAGTGTGCTCAGATACACCAGAGTGGTTATATAGGTGTTCCTCAGCCATTTGCACTCTGGATGTGTGCACATACTTTAGTTTCAGCAGTAAAAGGCTTCTGTGAAGCTAGGCTTGGCTGACAGGGGAGTCAAGAGGACTCTGCTTATCACATCTGTTCTGATAGAACTGGGCATGTCATGGGTCTGGTAGATGCCCTAATTAACTCTTATGAGTTTAACTAAGATCATCTTATGCATGGTCTCATAGGAAGTGTTCTGTTGAGAGGCAGACATAATCACATACATTTTAATTTTGATTTTCCGCAGGTTCGAAAAGTGTCACATGAAACTGCTTGCACGGCCAATGAGAACATCACTCAAGACTAAGAGCTCTCTCTTGTCTTCATGCAGTGGGGCCGATGGGTCAACCACAACATTGACTTAGCCCCTGCCAGTGGTGCAGGAGTGAGCCCAGAGCTTCACTGCGAGACCAATTGTGCCTTCAAGCCCCCTTGTTTCCCGATTAAGGTATCCTAAATTTCATTCCATCCCATGTTGTCCTAAGACAGTAAAAATAAACCCTCACAACTTCCTAAGGCACTGCTTATGTTTGTTTCCCCCCGATGATCCACGGATGCTGAGGTCAAACTCTTGCATGCCATTCATCCAGTCGGCATCTGTTTGCAATCCCAGGACGTTCACTCACGAGCAGATCAATGCCGTCAGCTCGTTCATCGATGCCAGCACAGTGTATGGCAGTGAAGACTCAGTGGCAAGGAGTCTTAGGAATCAGACAAACCAGCTGGGTTTGATGGCTGTGAACCAGAACTTTACTGATACGGGGTTGGAATTATTGCCCTTTGAAAACAAAACAAAAAGTGTTTGTGTCCTCACCAATGAGAGCATGAACATCCCCTGTTTTAAAGCAGGCAAGATGCATCTGTGGAGTAGTTTTCAGTGGCCCATAAAGTGAAAAAAGATCATTATGACCAGATGTCTGATGTTTCCTTCCATTTGTATGAGGTGCTGCAAGATGTGGCTGTATAAGGTGAAAGACAGGGCACCTTCCCACAAAATAAAAAATAATTGAACTATAATTGTTTCATTAAATATGAAAATTATTTTGTTTTAATTTCTTAAAAGAGATACAGCAAATAATCCTCCCTTTAAAAAGTCTTTTCAAAGGTAGGACAAATTTTCAATAGAATAACCAGCAGTGTTTAAAACTTCTCAGTGACGTTTTTTTCTCTCCTACCTAGACTTCACCATTCAGTTTTCAATTCAATAAATACTAACAATTAAATGTCCTTAATCAGTTTAGTTAACTCTCCCTGATACCACACTCTAAATTTTTAATGTTTCAAATATCCCATCCTACATCAGAAGGCAACTCTAGTAGTCTGTCTGAAATTAAAACAACCTGATGACTCAAAACACAGAACATTTTAAAATGGGAAGTGATCTATCATAGGCACAACATTAAAAAAAATATAAATGAGAAGCTTGCAAAGTCGATCATAAAATATAGAGTGTGTTCCCATTGCACATTATTTCATCATTCCCTGTGCACGAGAAGAGATCTTTACCAAGTGAGCAGGTGCTCAGTGTGCCTTCCATCAGCTGTTGGAGGGGCTCCACTGCATCCCCTCCAGTTTTCTCTCAGCATCTCTGCTGAGGGCATATTTACAGGTGTTTACAGCTTGGGTGAACTGACAGATTTTCAGAACCAAATATTCACAGTGCTGAGATAAAAGAAGTTTGCATCCTTGAGGTATGAAAGGAAGGTAGACATGAGATTTCCACAAAGTGAGACATTCACAGGTGCTTTACGACCGTGTGCAATGCAGTTTAAATTTCCCGAAGTCTCTTCTCCAATCGTTTTGGATAAATGGTTTGGACATAGAGAATGTTTTGTCTGTGCTGGTAAGACATATCTGGCATGAATAATAACTGCTAGGAAGTTTAACCATGAGCATTACTGCCAGTGACACTGTTGTTCCTTGTCTGTCCTACACAAAAACCTGCTGCTGAAATAAAAAGCAATTTACAGAAGTCCAAAAATGTTTTCATTTGTAGGTGACAGACGGGTAACTGAAAACCTGGGACTTTCTGCACACTGTCTTTCTATGGGAACACAACCGCCTGGTTAGAGAGCTGCGGAAATTAAATCCTCACTGGAATGGAGAAAAGCCTTACCAAGAGAGCCGGAAGATCACAGCTGCCATGAACCAGGTACTGATCACTGCTCACCATTTATCGCCTGTATGCTTAGAAATGGTTTTTCCTCTAGGAAAAGGAAGAAGATAATGCTTTACAGACCTAGTGGAGTTATCTGTGAGAGTGGAAAATTTGTGAATAAGGGTGGTCCATCTGAGACAGCACATGCACCCAAAACTTTTTTATCCATTATCTTACCAATTTGTCAATTATTTATAATAACTGATAGATTATAGATTATAGATTTTTATCAATTGTGTATTATATTAAATTATTTTACTATATGATGCCAAACTCATGCCATTTCTACAGCTCTTTTTTCTAAAGTTTTTGTGAACTCTCTCCCACTGGACCCAGAGTCTGTGTTCACACTTGCATGCTGACTTCAGTGGCATTTCTGTTACAGCTGCTGGCAACTTGCTCTGCTTCTGTGCTTTTTCAGATAATAACATACAGAGATTACCTCCCACTTCTGCTTGCGGGGGAGATAGCAAGTGGATCCCTTCGTACAGCGGCTACAATGAGAATGTGGATCCTACCGTCTCAAATGTTTTTTCCCTGGCTTTCCGATTCGGTCATACATCAGTGCAGCCTTTTGTGTCCCCTCTGGATGACAGTTTTCAGCCTTTGGGTTCACTTTCCCATGTCCCTCTTCATATGACCTTTTGTGCTACATGGAGAATTATAATGGAAGGTAAGAACTGGGGCAGCCAGCAGTCGTGGTGGAGGTCAGCTGGTAAGACACATGAGCCTAGACTCCAAAAACTGCTTTAGCTCCATTTATTTAACTGGCTTCTTACAAATTGCAGTGCCATTCAGCTTGGAAGGTGCTCATGATATGTCCACACAAGGAGCTGCAGACAAATCGGTGGTCTGCTAAATGTGGAGCAGCAGGACAGTCCTGCAGAACTGTCCCCAAACAGCCTGTCACTGATTCTGCATTGTACCCAGGCAAAGGACCCCTGCCAAAAATTACATGCTGTTGCAGTCTAACCACTGAGTCTTATCAAGCACCAGCTCCTGCAGAAGCAGCCACATTGGAGCAGGATTTTGCATCAGAACATTCAATTCTGTAACTTCTTCTGCACAGTTTTTCAGTGTTGTCCTCCTCAGTTCATTGCACGATAATTGCATTCATACTCTGAACAAGTCAGTAAATAACCAGAATATCACAGAATCACAGAACACAGAAGCACAGAACCACAGAATCACAGAACATTAAGGATTGGAAGGGACCTCAAAAGTTCATCCAGTCCAATCCCCCTGCCAGAGCAGGAACACCCAGATGAGGTTACACAGGAAGGCGTCCAGGCGGGTTTTGAATGTCTGCAGAGAAGGAGACTCCACAACCTCTCTGGGCAGCCTGGGCCAGTGCTCTGTCACCCTCACTGAGAAGAAGTTTCTTCTCAGATTTAAGTGGAACCTCCTGTGTTCCAGCTTGTGCCCATTACCCCTTGTCTTATCTTAATATGTAACAGATCAAACCCTCTTGCTGTACATCTGTCAGCTCAGCGAGGCCTGACGGTGTCAGCATTGTGCGTTCACTCAAACAGTGCAACCATTTGTGCCGTTCTGGGAGGCACGCGACAGACACACAGCGCCAAAATGTCACTCAAGAAGAATTTAGGTCTATCTAAGCTATTATAGCCCCCTGTAATTAGTCGGCATTGCTGGAGGCATCCCATCTAACTGAGCTGAGACAGAATAGTTGCTTCCTGGAGGTGGCCGTCTCTCGCCATGACTCCAAAGGGAGTTGTGGGATCCCGCTCTTACACAGCTGATCTCTGCAGAGATGAATCTTTCCAAGGAAGTCAAATATTAGATAACTATTATTGAAAACATAACAAAATACAGATGTACAGTCAGTTTTTCTGTGTTTTACTAATGTTGTTGTCTTAATGGCTATGGAAAAGACATAGACAAACAAACAGGAATTTATTCTATAATTGCATTTATCGTTTTAATAGATATTTGTCAATTAATAGCTAATTTTAAACAGAATCAATTGCAAAACCTAAATCGTGACCCCATGTATCAGTACATGCTGGGGACTGACAGGCTGAAGAGCAGCTCTGCAGAAAGGGACCTGGAGATCCTGGTGGACACAAGTGGATTTAAGGCTGCAGAAGGGAAGGCTGAGGGATGGGGATGGGGAGGGGTGGGGAATCTGGTTACTAAAGGGAAGCCTCACCTACTGGCGTATGCAGGTGTGTACATATGCACTAGTGTATGTTGATAAGGAAATACATAGCTAGGTGGGCTCCACACAGCCCAGAGCAGAACAGACATCGAATGCAGCATGGTTTCAGCTGCACAAAAGTGACTGTCAAAGTTGGAACTTGGTACAAAAAGTCTTTTCATGATTTGCAATGGATGCAGGTGGCATCGACCCACTGATACAGGGCATGGTGGCTGATCGTGCAAAACTGATGAAACAAAACCAGCTGCTCATTGAGGAGCTCCAGGAGGAGCTCCTTTTTGAACAGACAGAGATAATGGGTCTGGACTTAGCAGCCCTGAACTTGCAACAGGGAAGAGACCATGGCCTTCCAGGTAAGGAGACACAAGTCCACACGTCCTGTGAACAATACTCTTTTTTCCTTCTGCTGTTTATAGTAGCTCCATGAATGTACTAAGCTTTTTCCATACCAGTAGAAAGAAACAGTACCTTGATTTGAGAGGGAAGGATGGATAGGCAGTCAAGTTCAGGGAAGAAAAGGTCTCTGTTATAAAGATCTTCTGAGAAATACAAAAAGGTTGGAAAGCAAAGATGATAGTTGGAATAATGAATTAAAGAGAGGTAGAAACAACAGTGTTTGGCAAAGAGGCAGCATGTGGGATATAGCAGGTACAGATGAAAGCAAGCAAATTCAGCTTTCATGTGGGCTTGACAGACCATCCATGCTTTGTTCTTTGCCCATCAATATTTATTTCATGTCTTCAGATAACCCAGAGGTCTGAGCAGAAGTGGCCTGTACCCACAGGTATGATTGCCTCCAGGAGCTGAAGAAAAACTGCTGTTCTTGGGTTAAGAACAACCAAATGTTGCCCTTTTCTAGGACTTTGATCCTAGAAGTTTTGCCTCCCAAAACTGCAGGGACTGGTGCATTCACTCTCAGTGCTAGGTATGAGCCTGTAGCCACATGTGAAGACTATCCAAAACGTTAGTTTAGTGTGTGCGTACCACAAGGACCTTTGAAAACATGGCATTTGTTGTGACTGCCCCCATCCTTTAATGCCATGAGAAGAAGCAGACTTTGCTTATGGGCCAAAGTCTATTTAGTTTCCGAGCCTATGCGAGCGGTGGGGAGATGTGGGTCCTGATCCACTGGTGTTCCTGCTTTTGCAGGTTACAATGCCTGGAGGCGCTTCTGTGAGCTCTCTCAGCCTCAAAATGCAGATGAGCTCTCTGAGGTGCTAGGCAATTCCAAACTGGCTGAGAAGTTCATACAGTTGTATGGGACGCCAGGCAATGTTGACCTCTGGATTGGGGCAATCGCTGAGCCTGCTGTTCCCCAGGGCAGAGTTGGACTCCTGCGGGCCTGCATCATTGGCACCCAGTTCAGGAACTTGCGTGATGGGTACAGGTAGGTAACTCTGAGAGCAAACCTTCCCCGTGGCATTTATTATGAGAGAAAATGCTAACACTTTATGCAACACACTAATCCAGCCCATCTCCAAGACACCAGCGTGTGCTCCTAGCAAGGCTTGCACCTTGAATTGAGCCCAGTTGCCAAAGGGCTCTTTTTTTGCATCCCATTCCTATAGACCCATGTGGTTGAGGAGCACCAGCTCCAGGCCATGGGTAATCTGCGGTAGTCTTTGCCTGAAGTGACATTTGCTCTCATGGTACTAAAGGGGAGGATTGGTCACTGCATCCCAGCAGCCTGGTGACGCTGTGTGGAAGAGGCAGGGTGCCTGCCCTGGAAGAGGAGTGGCAGGATCCAGACCTGGCAACACCAGAGACACCTCTTCCCAAAGGGGCGTTCCTGCTGCACGATGAATCGAGGTGGATCTGAGCAGAGACTCACCTTGGTCAGGCTCCCATCCTGGCAAGTAACCGGCACCAAATGCCCTCAAGGAGACTGTAAGCTGCTTCTGAAAATATCATTGCAGATTCTGGTGGGAGAAGCCAGGAGTTTTCGCTACACCACAATTGCATGCACTGAGAAAAATCTTGCTGTCAATGGTGATCTGTGACAATACTCGTATCAAAAAGATACCCAGGGATGTGTTCAAGGTCAACAGTTGTCCTAAGAACTTCGTGGACTGCCATGAGATCAACACGCTTGACCTCTCACCCTGGAAAAGATGAGCCTGTGAGTGGCACAAAAAGTACGCAGTTGTCTGAGGTCTGCCAAAAATAACAAATGCCCTACAAGGTCAGACTCTTCCATGCCCAAAGAAATAAAAGAATTAAGGTATTCTCAGTGACTCTGCACCCAAAATTACTTTGATCTGCTCAGAGACCACTGGAGCCAGTGGTGCTGTTAGCTTGGTCTCCTTGCAACCCATCATCTTCTTCATCCCTTACTAGCCTGCCTCTTCCTCTGCAACTAGAAGGGAAATCCCTGAAAATCCAGTCTGCTGTGGCCCTTGTGAACATGTCCTTCTCTAAATACCTTATTGCAGGAAAAAATGGAGTCTTACTTCAAGAAGAGTGACCATGAAGAAATCAATCAGAATTAGCCAACCTTCTTCAAATTCTTACTTTGCTACTGCAAGCCCCTGCTCTCCCTTTGCCTTCCTTAAAGCTTTAAAGCATTTTAAGGTATATCTGGAGTTCTGACACTGTATGGCCTGACACACCAGTAGTTTAAAACACATGGTCAGAGATTATGATGTGCCACATCCTGAAAGACAGTAAAACAGTGTCTCCATATAAGAGATGTGGACACTACCTGTGTCCTCCTCCTGATATGTTTTTGTCATGGGCTCTCCCAGTTGAAAATGATGTGTGGAGAACAGAGACTTCCAGAAGACAGGTATAAGCAGAATAGACTGGCTTGAAATTTTCCTTCTGGTGACCCATTTTAGAGGTTATCACAATATCTGGGGATCATCTACTCCGTCCTGCAGAGACCACAAAGCGTCTCCATGTAGTTTCTATATTGAGTTTGATAAACTGTATTTGAGACAGACACTGCTGTTTAAGGAAGATATTTGCACTTGTTATAAAGGCTAAATTACAGTGACTTCACCCCATTCTTCAGGAACAGAGTCCAGCTGATACTCGTTTTCTCTCTCAACAACAGAGGCTTCCTGATTTCTTTTATTAACTTAGTGTTATGGTCACTAAAATTTGCTGAGCTGCTTCCTGTGGCTCTTTTATTACCAAGCTGGGAGGAAGTTGAACTGTGTTTGCATAACC
The DNA here is from genome assembly GCF_000695765.1 of Mesitornis unicolor. Lineage (NCBI taxonomy): Eukaryota > Metazoa > Chordata > Aves > Mesitornithiformes > Mesitornithidae > Mesitornis > Mesitornis unicolor. The sequence continues at coordinate 47,782 of NW_010179422.1, forward strand.
CAGAAAGAGCGAAATCCCAGGATGTTAAAAAGTGACTGCTAAAAGTTTAACCTTTTCAAGTGCCAAGAAATTGCCCCAAAAATACCCATCCAAAAGACTGCCTGAAGTTAGGTCACTGGAGGTACCTTTTGACAAGGCTGTGTCTCAGAGATACAAGGATACAGGGGTGACCTGGTACTCAGTCGTCCATTCACCAGTGACTATTTTAAGCTTTGGAGTCAAATAAAAATGCAGGGAGAAATATTGTGTCCTGGAAAGACTTTCTATCTCAGTGGCTTTTTCTGCTTCATTGACAGTTTCTGATCCTGCTGGAAACTCTTAACCCTGGCCCTGAGCTGCTTCTGGGACTCAGCTGACGGCTCTGAACTGAATCTGCACGTAATGTCCCAGAGGGGAGCTCAGGACTGTCTCATTCGCTGTATGGTGATTTTTTATTTCATTCATTTGTAAAAGCTTCCAATAATGTAACATTTCAAACAGAAGGATAGTGACATTTTATTGCCTGTTGTCCTAAAAAAATGTTCAGAGTTGTGCAAGACTTGGTTAGGTACTGGATGCTTTACGACTCTCTAAAGACACAATCAAGACAAATTTTTTACTTCCCATCCTGAATGGGTGTCAAATCAAGAGGTTGGTGTGCTTGCATTCCAAAACCACATTCCTTATCCTTTGTACCTCATCAGAAATGAGCAAGTTCACATGATCTTTATCAAAACTTTTTTATTTCCTTGTTTTGCACAAAAGCACAGACTAATCAGACTGTTTCTGATTAGCAGCGATATTTCAGTCTTTGAAGACACTAGAGAATGGCAGCTGCATCTTGAAGCCTAGAGAGATCTTTTATTTAAACCTATAGTGAACATGTGTGTGTCTGGGAGTGCTGGGCAGTAATAAAATACGTTGTATGCACTCATCTACATTTGGCATCAACTCTGGTATGTCAAACATGCCCAAACATTCTTTGACTACAGTTCATAGCTAAATGTATCAGCATAAAAAAGCAAACCATAAGCTGGCTAGTATGTAAACCACAAGAATTAAGGCTAAAAATTAATCATCTGGCTGGGAAGATCACTCCCAAGATTGTATTAAGTCAATAAATACCAAACATGTAAGAATCATATTAAGTTTCGATCTCTCCTTGGCACAGTCTGGAGGAAAGGAGGGAACTGGGAGCAAGAAGGTAGCAGCCCAAGGTAGAGTCATGAGTGAAGCTTGTGAGTGGTGTGGGTGCCTCTCGGATGAGGACTAACGAAGGAGATGTTACTAAATCCCTCAGTCACAGCACCTCCATGCATGTTCTGCTGTGGGGTGGGTGCTGGCCAGTCACGGCCATCTCAGCCCAGTGCTCCTATGTTGCCCACCCACGCCTGGGGGCTGCAGGAGACCCCTTGGGCTGCCAGGGCCCCAGGTAAGCGATGGAGCACAGGGACTGTGCTGCTCCATGAGCCCCCAGCACCTGGGGAGTGGAGAAAGGCTGTGGTGACCCAGGGAAGCAGAAGACCTGTAGAAGACCAGGCGGTATTCAGAAATCAAGAGCTGCAGCTTCCAGAGTGTATTTGGACTGGAAAATATATAGGCTGTATTAAGAATCATGAGATTGTCAGGGCACAGCAAGGAAGTTAAGCAACACATTTCTGCTGTTTGCCTCCCTCTGGTTTCTGAGTCCCCAGCCATTTTCTCCTCACACTTTCATGATCTGCCCAGCCACTGAAAGCAAAGTCTTGCTTTGCTTAAAGGGAAGGCTAAGAAAAATGACGAAACCACCAACTTCTGCAGACACATGTAAGATCTTTAATCCCCCTCTCCCAAAGCTGCCTTGGTTTCCCCTCTCGTGGCAGAGGTACATCCCAGGTCCACCCCATGGGAGGAGGCAGGAGACGGTGTCTTCTCCTGAGTATGCTTCCAGGGGCATGTGGCAGCCCTCAAACCCCAGGACAGCCACTTCCCTGGGCAGGATGGCCATGGGCTTGGGGATAAATGCCTCCACCTTGTCGGTTTGGAACAGGAAAAGCTGATTATAAGATGCTCACAGGAAGGATGTGGCTCTGCCCAGGGTTCAGCTGGAGAGAAAGCCTCAGTGTTATGATTATAAAGAAATGTCCAGCCTGCCACCGTGTGTCTGTCCATGCAGGTGGCACTGTTTCCTGGAAGTAACATGACAACCATGTCACCACCTCCACGCACAAGCTTTTCTTCCTCTGTGGGTGTTTTGCCCATCTCTGTTATGTTAGGGTTGCAATCCATGTTTGTCTCTGCTTTCAGATCATCTCCTGCTTGCCATGCCCTCCCCTCCAGCTGCTGCAAACAGCTGGAGCTGGGAGATCGGGTTGCTAATGGGAATCTCCTTTTATCATTCCTGATATCCTCTGATAGGTGGTGAGCATGGAGTCATGGACCTGCTCGGTCAGCTTGGGAACATCTTCTGGTCCCAGGCCGAGGGTTTCCACTCCTGGCAGGATCTGGATGATGGTTTTTCCTGGAAGAGTGAGGCAGGAGGGTCAGAGATGGGGGAAGGAAATATGCAAATAGTGTAGAAGAACAAGAGAAGATACAGCAGCAGGATTGGTACAAATGAAGGAACAAGACAGAAATGAAGGGAAATGCCCTCTTTCACACACCAGCAGCAACCCAGCCATATCCCAGATGCACAAAGCAATAACTCAAACCAGAGTTTTCCTCATCCACAGAGACCACAAAAATCATAAATACAGAAATAGGTGGATTTCTCCCCAGATTCATTCAATTCAATGATTCATATTGAATAAGTTTTCACAGTGGAAAGACCTCAGGGTCTTCTGGATCATAGCAAAGAATGAGATGTCTGTAACACAACACACTCAAACTAGCTGTGCTCTGATCTACGTGTCCCTCCTTTCAGAAACACGCTTCAGGATGAGAGGAATTGCGCCCAAGACTCCCTGTTTGGCCAAGGTGTGTCCTAATCCTCTGGGACTGGTGCAAACAGGAAGGATACACTGGGGAGTTGTCATCATGCTCTGCTGCTCTCGCACACAGTGGCCCTGATTCTGGTCAGCAGACAAGACACTGCCTGCGCAGACACCACCCATGGATCTGGGGAGTGTCTGTGCTATTTATTTTAACTTTCATGCATGCCTTTACACGTGTGCTAGGAAATGAGATCCAGAAGAGTTGCTAGCAGAGCCATGCAAGGGAGGCAAAACAATGTGCTAGGAAATGAGATCCAGAAGTGCTGCTAGCAGAGCCATGCAAGGGAGGCAAAACAGAAGAGTAGAGAAGAGCTTCACAAAAGAGGAGAGCTCGCTCCCTGCCTACACATCTGGCATCAGAGAAGAGCTTCACGAAAGAAGAGAGCTCGCTCCCTGCCTACACATCTGGCATCGAGCTAGGCCTGGCATCTCAGGAGTCTACTGAGCTTCACCTGGGCCTACAGAAAAAGCTGAGCGATGACGGAGCTGTGCTGAAAGAAGGTCTGTTGGGGTGTAATAGACTTCCAGCAAGCACCAGACTTCTTCCACACATGACAGTGTGCACACACTGGACACAGAGCTGGGCTTTCCATGAGCTCATTGGCATGCCCAGAGCCACTGTGGATGTGGTGAGCTGTCCTGACCCAAGGATAAGCCTGCCCAACGTGCAAAAGTCTTGGCCATAGGTAGCACACCTTCAGAATCAGCCCTGGCAAACCTTGCAGGTGGGAAAAGTGGGGAGGCATGAGAAAAGCTAACTGTGGTTCTTCCTCCAGGAGTGAAGGTCCTACCTGTTAGGAAAAGGGCTTAGAAGTCAGCTAACCACAAACTCACAGGGTGAGGTTATCACAAAGGCAAATGTATATGCAACTGCAAATAATCTTTTCTAAAAAATCTCAGAGAGGTTGTGGAATCTCCTTCCTTTGAGTTACTCCAAACTTGGCTGGACAAGGTGCAGAGCAAACTCATTTATCTTTGGAGTTTGGGTTGCTTAAAACAAAAGGTCCAGCTGCTCCAGAGATGCCCTCCCACTGCATTGTTCTCTGATTTCCCAGAGAAGCGCCCTACCTTGGTTGGCCAACTGAGCGGTGATGTGATGGGGAGGGAGCAGGCGAGCAGAGCAGGGCTGGCATCCCTTGTGGGAGGATGCTTCCAAAAGGCTTTGGTGTGTGGCCAACAGCAACAGGACAGACCCAGCAGGGGAAAGATGAGTAGAAACAGACAATTTACACAACGGTGTTTAACATTCGCACCCACTCTCTCTTCCAGGTGCCTGCCCTCGAGGGATGACTACGCCCAGGTACATTGGGAGGAATGAGAATTTCAGATGCAAATCCTCCCCTTAGGAAAGAGCGGGGCTGGCCTGGGTGAGAGTGGGAAGCAGCATAAGCTCATTTTGGGGTGGGTGTCAGGGAAGGAAGTGGAGGAACAGGGTGGGTTCCTTTTCTCTATTGGAATTTGAAAGATTTTTTTCTCTGCTTTCCTTCTGAAGCCCATGACTTACATTTTGGGTTTTTTTCCCTCATAAAATTTTATCAGTGACCAGCAGAAATTTTTGTCACCATAAATAGATGAAACAGAGAAAGAACAGGGTAACTGGGAGGAGACACGCTCTGAGAGCGCCATGTGTTCTTTTGGGCCCGAACTCTCCATGCACCTGCGGAACAATGCGGTGGGGCCAGGGGCAAGACCTGCCCCAGGACTCTGGTGCTTCTTCAGGTTCCCTCATATGAGTGCTGGACAAGCTCTGGGAATGGTCTAGACTGTGCTATTGCCAGGAAAGGTTGGAGCAGATGATCCTTGAGGTCCTTTCCAACCTGGAATTGTGTGATTCTATGATTGAAATCCGAGGGGAGAGGCAAAACTGATTCCTGAAATCACCCATTCCCTCCTCACCTGAGAAGACAGAAGCTGCCGTTGTCCATCTGCTCTCTCCTCATCGCACACAGTGCTCTGCCCACCCACCTCATGGCTCCCTCCAGGGACCGAGCTCTCACCAATACCCAGCCTGCTCTCTGCACCAAGCCATCCTCACCTGATGTGAATCTCTTCTCCTTCTGGTTGTAGAAGTCGTGGTAGGAAGAGATCACTACAGGAATAATGGGGACCTGGAGGGGAGGCAGTCTATAGTGAATCTACAAATTTCCCCATTCTTCTCCCAGAGTGGAACTGGTGTTCTTAGGTGAACCCTGCACCTTGCTGATAATCACCCCAGTCAGCTTTATAGTAAGACCTCAGGGAGATATTAAGATAATTTAATTAATAATTTACATAATTAGATCAACACTCAACGTCCTCGCTGTTGTTTTTCACACTTTCATCTCTGTATTTAGGCCAACAATGCATAGATTGCCAAATCAGTGCGTACAGAAGCCTGTTCAGCAGAAACTCCCCACAGGTCCAGGGCTTTTGTCAAGGTCTCCTCACTTTTTTCCCCAAGCCAAGTCACGAAGGTTTTTCACCTGCCCCAGAAACAGTCCCCTCCTGTGCCATCTGCAAACTCCTGCAGGGCTCTTGGATGCATGCTTGATCCAAGGGGAAGCCAGGGACCAGAAGCCACATAGCCCTGGTTGCTGGTGGACCATGATAGCCAAACCACACCTCAAAGGGCAGAAGAAAGGTGGCTCTCACCTGGGCTTTCACAGCCAGCTGGAAGGCCCCACGTTTGAAGGGCAACATGAAGCCACGATGATTGTGAGTTCCTTCAGGGAAGAGCAAGACACAGAGCTGCAGGAGAGAGAAGACACTGAGACAGAGGGACCTCCAGTTATGACACACACATATGTACTCCCCTGGGACTAATCTGTCTGCTCCCAATGATGCAAACATGGTCGGGAGCACTTCCTTCTCTTCAAGCACTTTATGGACACACAACACACTGAAGCCACCAGAAATGCTCCTACTCTGTCCTACCCAGAGCCCAGCTCAGAGACAACGATTCCTTTCCAGCCACATCAAGGTTCATGTTTTGCAGTAGCTTCTTACCAGAGTCCTCCCCACTCACATTTTCTTTGTGCAGGGAGTCTGCCACCTCTGTCAGGGCATTTATAGACTCTTCCCTCCTCTTGTGGTCAATGAAAATGAGTCCTGAAAGCCAGCATGCTAGGCCAAAAGGGCCCATGTATAGGATTTCCTTCTTTGCAATGGGCACACAGCGATTTGGTAATATCTCCATCATCACTGGAAGGGGACAACAAGGACAGACAAGTTGTCATCTGCACTGAGGTTTCCTCCAAATTCTGCACTACAGCCCTCTGCTCTGGGAGGTGCCATGCCAGCAGCACTTATCCAGCTTCATAGGATCAGACACATGTTGGGAAAGGGATTCTGGGGGTCTCCAGACCAGCCACCCACTTAGAGGAGGACTATTGCTGACACTGAGAGCAGCTATGACATGGCTGTGGTCAACTGACACTCTCATCCCTGTTCTCTGAGAAATCTGACTTAGTTTGAAAATACCTACTGGGCTCTAATACCCTGAAGAACAGTCCTGGCTTGGTGATGGACTATGTGGCAGCCACTCCTGTCCCTTTGCCTGTGGTACTTGGGGCTTCATAGTACCCTCCTCTATGGACAACTGAGGCCTGGAGCAAGAGGCAGGATCACCACGTACCCATAATATCAAGGGATGTCTGATGATTCAACACGAGGACGAAAGGTTTCCTAGTCCTGAGGTTCTCCTTGCCCTTCACCACTATCTTGAGTCCAAAGATGTATTTGAGTGGTAGGAATGACATGCGAAAATACCTGGAAAATGGGAGCAGACATAAGCCAAAGAGATGTTGAAATTTGGTGAAGGAACCAAACCATTCTTCCAAACAAGCCCATCTCACAGCCTGCTCCTGCAGAGCAGCAGGTTTCTCCACATTCCTAGATGTGACCCGTGACTTGGAGAAAAGCAGCTAACATGACTCTTCAGCTCATCATTTCCTTAGAGAAAATAAATACACCTGGTAGGCTTTCTTCAAGCTAGGTTAGACCAACAGCCGAGCAACTTCAGGTACAGCAATTCTGCAGATCAGCTAAACATTAGATAATGCCCAGATCCATAGCGCACCTCTTTGTACTCTACCTCCCTGCTGACCTTGCTGAATCGTGAGCACGGGCTGCCACACACATGACGTGCACCTAATTCTGCTATTGCCCATGCTGTGGAAAGAGAGGTGATTTTGCCTCTGGAGGACATTAGACTGCAATTCTGGCAGCCATATTTTAACAGATACTGGAAAAATAAAGAAAAGAATAAAGGTCAGGTGCAAAAGTCAAGAACTGAAGAAAATTTCTTAAAGTGAAAGGCTGATGTTCAATCAAGAGATATGTTTTCCCATTGCAGCGTACAACACTGAAGTAGTAAATCCTGCCTCGGCAGCCCTTCAGGAGGATACAGGCACTATGCTGCCATATAGCAGAGTCACTTTCTAGCCCCCATGCACCCCACACCCAATTTACCAATGCCTACCACTGCTCATCACGTGCGCACACCCCGCTGCACAGCCATGGGCAGGTCTCTCAGCAGGGGCAGTGACAGATGGAGAGAAGGGATGGGCAGCAAGGGGACGGGCTGAGGCTGCCAGACCAGGGGGTCAGCTGCAGTGATGGGGACATCTGTGACAATGCAGGTGCCAGCAATGCATGGTGGCAATGTCTGGTCATGCCTGTTCAGGTGGGCACTGGCTCAGAACAAAGTAGAGAAAGAGAAGAGCACCTGCAGAGGCTTTCTCAACACAACCCAGCAAGGGAATGACCAGCCACATGGAGGGAAGTACAGCTCTGAACACCAGATAGGACAGGTTTACTAAAAACAGCAAGTTACTTTACCTGTGCATCACATCCAGTTTGTTTGCATTACCTAATTTGTCAAATTTATGCCACCTTTCACATCCTTTCCTTCCATCACTCATTATTTTTTCTATCAACTCAAATACAACACTGAAACCCACATCCCTTCTCTGAATTACAGGCCCTGTCAGCTCTCCACATCAATACACAAATAATTCCTCCTCAAACAGAGTGTGAGTTGACTCCATGAACGCCTTGAGCAGAAAGAACCCACAGACAACTTACTTCAGGTTTTCCACATTACGTCCGCGAGGAATGCTGATGATAATAACCAGAATGCTTACAGTGAAGACCCACAACTTGTAGAAGGTCATCTTGCAGAAGTATCTGAATGCAGGATTCACCTGGTAAAGGACTAGAAATGCGATGAACAGAAAAGTTAATGGGTAGTGAAGTATGAAAAGCTCCATCCTTCCTGTCCAGAGTCAGCCAGAGGAATGTTGCACAGAGCAGTAAATGAGTCACAAGTGCCCGATGTTGTGGAGCGGAGTTCAGATTCCCTTGATCAGCTACATGTGGGCGGCACAGAGCTGGAACGAGATTTGGAAGCAATGCTGCAGAAAGGCTGTATTCAGTGCTCAGAGCTCAACTAACTGTGGAAAGCCGGTTTGGCAAGAGGTCTCCAGCAGCACCGTCTGTAGGAGCTGGCTGACAAGCAGGGGCAAAGACGCAAGAGCCTGTGTGCAGGATGTGTGGTGGAGCAGTGACTGCTCGAAGAGACAGCCCCCTTCAGAGGGGCTCTGCGCACAGGAGCCATGGGCACTTCTAGGAAACTCTGTAATGGGAGAAGCAGGATGTGTTGGGTGGCACTGACACCAGGCTGTCCCCCTCTGTGCAAGCCTTGAGCTTCACCCAGAAGTGAGCAGACTGCAGGACACCCAGGAAATCTGAAATCTGTGTTATGGGTGAGAGAAAGAGAAAAAACAGTGATCCTAGCAGCCAGCTCCTGCCCACATATCCAGGCATCTGAGGGACCAAGCTGGGCACATGGATGTTGCTCAAGTAGAGAGGGAAAAGTGGCAAAAGTGCCACATGTGTAGACAAAAAGATAAACAAAACAAGAGCAGCTACTCCTGATGTTCATCTGGCCAGAGGCAGACGTGTGTAGACAGCATCTGCAGAAAAGCAGGAAAATCCAGGTACAACGTGGCAGTGATCCAGCTGCATTTCATCTCCTAAAAGCACTGCATGTCTTTGGATCTTTGCAACAAGAGTAATGATAAGAATTAAAAACAAGAGCTTCGTGTTTCATCATCTGCACAACAGGCCTTGCTCAAGCATCTGTCACTTAACAGGAGCAACTATATTAAATTCCATCTGAGACTGAAAGCTGTGGATTCTCAAAATGGAACAGTCTGAGGACCCATAAAACCACATTGATTGTTGCTTGCAACCTGAAGAACAAGATCAAATCCCAGAGGACAGCAAAATGGTCAAACCTCAGCAATATTTGATGAAGACACTGAGGAAAGCCATGATAATAAAGGTATTGCCTGTGCCCCCTGCTCCCCTGGCTTAGCAGGGACCCATCTTCTGTTTTTCATGGGGAAACTGGACAGAAGCAACTGCAGACTGTGCTGCTCTGCTCTGCCAAGGCATCCCCGCAGCCAGGGAGAGGCAGCCAGAGCCAAGAGCTTCTTCCACAGCCTTCCCACTATCCCTGCACCAGCACAAAGAGGAGACAAGCACCGGTCCCAGACACTGTCACCCCTCTGTGCTGGTACTGCAGAGATAGCTCCCTTCTGAAGCCAGTTCATGGAGACCAGCCACAGATGCTGAGTGTTTATCCAAGGTCTGATCCAGCAAGCAGTTACCCATTAACATATTAATGCCTATTAACCTTCTTAATATCTCACCAATATCAACTGTGGCCTTTCACAATTGGGTGGAGGTTGATTTGATGCACAGCTGGTTCATCCTAACCTACCAGAAGAGAGGTTCCTAAAGTGTAGCAACTGGATGACTCACCCAAAGGAACTCCAAAATACAGCTGATCTACGAGCACACAGGATCCTGAAACTGAGAGAAGACAGAAAAATGTCTCCAGCACAAAAGGTGGTGTCCCCGCGGTGGAAATGAAGCATAACCAGAGGACACACATAAGCAGATGTAGAGGTGTGGGGATCTCTCAGACCCTCGCCAGGGTCAGCTGTGAGAGGAATGGTTCTCCATGGCACCACCAAACTGAGGAGTAACCAACTTCAGCTGGACATCACCGAGCTGTTCCATGCAGAAAGGTAACTCCACATGCTCAGAGTGCTGAAGACAGACACACATTCAAGGAGACATCAGGTACACAAGAGTTTGAAGCTAGGCTAGTGGTCATTTGGGGTTTTCAGCAGCTGGTAAGTATCTCTGATGAGTATAGGAAACAGCAAGGACATAAAGCAATAATAAAAATTATGCCTTTCCCAACTTACCACAGAGAGATAGTCAGCTCAGACCTAACAAAACAATGAGGCTCCCACCCCACAGATACTAAAATCTTCAGCTATAATTTTCTGCTGTTGCAAGGATCCCTAGCACCTAGATCCACCATGCTTCCCTTTCAAAAGCAGTCAGGTCTTGCCTAACCTGCAAGGCATTTTCAGAAACTGTAGCTCTAATGAAGTTCCCAATTTCCAGACCAAATGTACCCATGCTCAGCTGGCTCCCTTTTGCCCGTGTCTTTGCACCCTTCTCAGAGCCTGGCTCAATTCAGTGAATCTTAGGGAGAGGAGGGGCTTGCTCATATAATGAGCTTTCATCACGCAGCTTTAATGACTCTCTTATCAACTCTGGCAAGCCACACATTGGCCAGAATAGAGAGGAGGAGCCAGAGAAGATGATCTAATCTAATGGGAAAAGGCAAGGAAAACTGTCTTGTTCATAGTAAGCAAATGAAGGCTCAGAAGAAAATAGACTGTCAATATGTTGGAGAGAGAGGAGTTCCTTAAATTAAAGATCACAATTGACTTCCAAATGCGAAAGCAGTGGTTTCAGGATGAAATAAGAGGACTGGATTCTGAAATGGGAGCAATTCCCACTGGAAACTCCTGGCACAAATAGTTCCTCTGGAACAGACTGGTCCCAGCTATCAAAAGGCAAAATGTTGAGACTACTCAGTGTCCAGGACCACACCAGCCACCCAGTCTTCAAAAGGAGAACAGCACTAAAGGCAACTCACTTAGTGCATGCAGTTACTCAGTTAAATAGAGATGTTAACATTGATATTAAAAACTTCAGAGGGATTCCAGGGTGAATATATTAGAGAGAGATCATCAGGGCTGAGAAAACGGTATTTATCATGCTCTGGCTGCAGCTCCATGATTAATCCATGCATTGCTCAGTTTTATAAGGCACAGATTAGCTTTGGACCTACCCATGAGCAAAGACAGAGCTGTATATTTTCATGACAGGAGAAGTGTTTCTATAAGAAAATGTGTCGTGACGCACAAAGATTTCCATGGCATCCAGACATCCCTGTAATGCAACAGGCTAGAATAGCTCATGCTATAGGACTGGCATCCAAGGGGGCAGTGCACAGTACAGCCAGGTGAACTGTAGGCTGGGAAATACATCAGTTTACCACTGTAAATCTCAGAAAAACTGGGGTGGGAAGGGACCCTTAGAGGTCTGCAGTCCAACCAGCCACTAAGAGCAGGGTTAACTCCAAAATCAGATTAGCTTGCTCAGGACCCCTCAGTTCAAGAAGGACAGGAAACTGCTGGAGAGAGTCCAGCATAGGGCTACAAAGATGATCAAGGGAGTGGAGCATCTCCCTTATGAGGAGCGGCTGAGGGAGCTGGGGCTCTTTAGTTTGCAGAAGAGGAGACTGAGGGGAGACCTCATTCATGTTTAGAAATATTTAAAGGGTGAGTGTCACGAGGATGGAGCCAGGCTCTTCTCGGTGACAAACAATGATAGGACAAGGGGTAACGGACACAAACTGGAACACAGGAGGTTCCACTTAAATTTGAGAAGAAACTTCTTCTCAGTGAGGGTGACAGAGCACTGGAACAGGCTGCCCAGAGAGGTTGTGGAGTCTCCTTCTCTGCAGACATTCCAAACCCGCCTGGACGCCTTCCTGTGCACCCTCATCTGGGTGCTCCTGCTCTGGCAGGGGGATTGGACTGGATGAGCTTTGGAGGTCCCTTCCAATCCCTAACGGTCTGTGATTCTGTGTTCTGTGATTCTGTGACCTTGTATAGGCAAGTTTGAGGAACCTCCAAGGATGGAGATCCCATTAGTTGTTTGGTCCCTGTGTCCATATTGCATCACTATCATGGGGAATAATGTTTTCCTTTGTCTAATGGGAGTTTCTCCTGCTGCAGCCTGTGTCTATTACCTTATCCTTTCACTGTGTGCTTCTGGGAAGTCTGGTTTCATGGCTATTCATTAGGAAGTTGAAGACTGAAAAAAATCAGCCCCCCCTCCCCTTCTCCTCTCCAGACTGAGCAAATCCAGCTTCCTCAGCCTTTCTTTGCACATCACATGCTCCAGCCCACTGACCTTGGTAGGCCTCCACTCAAGTGAAGTGTAGTCATCACTGGGAGAAGGTGCTGAGCCAGATGGACTCAGGATGGACACCCATTCCCAGAGCCGAAACCAGTGGGGAGGCTGCAGGTAGGAAAGAAAGTGAATGAGAGGAGCAGGGAGGGAGACCTGCATTTCTGAAACCAGCAGCAGAGGCCAAGCAGGACAAACAATCCTGTTCTGGCTCCTGCAGGCTTTGTTCCCCACCTCGGTGGCTCTGCCAGTCAGGGAAGGCACAGTCCAGGCAGTCCTATTGCAACTGCCCCAAGCCTCCCGTGCATCTCCGTGGGTTTGATCAGGCAACCAAGCTGATAAGCTAGAGTAAATTTTCCAGAGTTCAGCCTCTTCAGCTAAAACTGGAAAAATAGATCCTCTGTGCTTAGTGCACCCAGAAAGATTATGGGTATTCTGAGCCAGTCATTTCCTCCCCAGTAAGTTAATTGCTGAAGTCACAAGGCAATGAATGAGATCTCCCTTGTCCCCAAGGGGGAAGCAGATGCTGGAGGCTCACACATTAGAGCTAGACAACTAATACCAGAAAACTAAACCTAGAGAGACTGAGACATGTCCCCCATGCAGCCAGGCATCTCACACCCATCAAATCTGTTGACTCCCTTGAAGGGACCAGGAACTTACCCAAGACAGAGTGGGCTTCAACACACAAGGGCAAGGTTGGTGTTTTCTGACATGAAAACGTGTCCAGCCTTATGTTTATCAGCTTTACATCCAGTGTTATGCAGCCCCAGCATTGGCCCTCCACCTCGGCCAAGTGCTGGCAGAAGTCGTTGTCTATGCCTCTTCTTTTTCTCGGAGGATCTCACAGGGACTCTTCCCATTTTGGTGGTGATAAGGAGATTTTTGCCAAGCGTTTGTTGGAACTAAATCCTGTGCTGGCCCTTTTCTCCCAAATATTTCACAGTGTCACATGATACAGGAGAATCCAGCAAGAAATACCTTCTTTCTTTAAAAACACACAGGTTCTTGAATTTGCTTTGCCCAATATCTCCATACAAAACCTACCAACACCCTCCACTCATCTGCGGTTATTGCATCATATATGCAAATTACGAGGAACATTTTAGTGTCAGCTCAAAATTACAATTTATTGATCGATAACAGTAACACAGCAAATACAGAGGGAGGAGAAAGCAGTTTTGATCCCTTTCAAGAAAAGATACCGAGTTGACAAAGTTGGAGTAAGACCAGATTTGCTTTTGCTTTCTTGTACATTAAGACTGCTCCTGTCTTTGCCAGGACACATCCCATCGGCTCCACAGCCCAGGGGAAGTCACTCTGGCTCATGCCAGGCTGTCACAGGTTGCTGTTACACTGATGGTGCCTTAGGCATCCTGGACTAAGGGCAAAAAAATGATAAGAAAACAGCATTCTTCCATGTGAACTGTTTCTTCAGTCCATATTCAAGAAAAACCTGAAGCAGGGCATTTTAAACAAGTCTACTTGGGGTGCATGGCAGCTATTGCTGCTTCACTCAAAGGCACCATGAAATTAGTAGATTTTCTCTGGAAACGGAAGTATGTACTTCTTTTTAGACAAAAAAAATTGGAGACCAAGAATAAGCAGTCATTCCAATGCCCCAGTGTCTTTCTACGTAGCTTGGAAACTTTGAAAGCAGGGTCCAAAACATCTCTTTGACAGTAAAGCTTACTGCAGTCCAGTGTATGTGAAATTGCCTAAGCCAGCAGCTGGTTTGATTGGGAGTCAGTCTCTGGATAATTGATTTTGCTCTGCTTTATGGTATTAAGTGACTTGCACAGATCTGGGACATCTTTTCATGAAGTTTTTTATCGCTGGACTCCATCTCACTGAAAAGGCTTCATGCAAACTAAATTGAGCAAATGACAGCAATCTTGCCCAAACATTTCAGGCAATAAAAGCACACACAGAGTAAAAAAAAAATAATGAAAAAAAATTTAAAAACATCCATCTCAATAGCTTCCCAAGTCCAGACTTCAGGGGAATCCTCAATGTTCAGCATTAAAAGTCACCAGATGCTTCTTCTACAGGACATAAAAAGCAGTATGTTAACAAAAGAGAAAAGGATATACCATGGTTCCCTGTTATCTCGTGTGATTTATTTCCATAAATTAGGCTGGAGAAGAGGGGCCACTAACTCTGGAACTAGTTCTGGTTGCTATAAGGACGTTGAGGGATCCCTCCTTGACTATGAGATCCTACAAGTCTCACTTTTTCTGGCACCATGAAGATGGCATTTACGGTTGGACCCTGCCACGTTTTCAACCTGAAAACCCCATAGCCCTGCAGAGAATGCAGTGAACCACCCCACGGAGAGCAGGTGCTGACTGCAGGCGGAGTTGCTGAGATGATAACGATTGCTGTGTCCCTTCACACAGCCTGGGAACTGTCCTAAGAGCATGGCAGGGCCTGACCACCAGAACAAAGCAAAGACGATGTTGCGTTAGGAAAAGGCACGGCCCTGCGGCACTTTCCCAGCCCACCTTTCCCAGAGGATGGCCTCTCTTGCCTATATCTACTTCCCAGAGATTTCAGAGAGCATTTTGAAATAAGAGCATTAAACCTGAAGAACTTTACAGATCCTGAAGGCATCTCAGGGAAATACTGTAAATATAGGCAGAAACTTTCCTAGCAGAAGTCAAACTCCACAATCTCTACCATGAAGTGGGAATCTCCATTCAAGTTCAGAGCTGCTTTCGGTCTGACCAGGATGTGCTGACAACCTGCTCAGAGCTGTGCCAAAACCAGAAAGACAAGGCTCCCCAGCCCAGGCACCACTTCCCATGCAGAAGAGCACTGCAATGCTGATGTTGGAAAATCTGTGCGCTGGAGGATCTACTCACAGAGGGATTGATGAAATGGAGTATCCAAACACGTGCTAGGTATGTACCTGCACGTACCTTCAGACCTGTGTTAGGCGGCTCTGTGTAGAGCCTCGGGGTCTGATTATCTCACATGTTTGCAGGCAGGGACTGTTGCTGTTTGAAGCTTATACCTTGCCCTGTAGCTTCCTCCATTATCTCTTTGACTTCCAGGCACTGAGGTCCAGCTTTGGGATCTGGCTGCAGCTCACAAAGCCAGCAGGATATCTGTTGGTATGCAAGATGTGTCTTGGTACTTCAGAGATGTGGGTGTTGTCACATATTATTCGTGACAAGGAGATTCTGGCCAGTGAAGAGCGCTGCCAAGGAGTGAAAACCCCTCTGTTCTCCCACCAAAACCTGCAGGAGAAAGAAGATGCAACAGATCTTTCCCTTGTGGCTTCTTCACATTCAAGACTCCTACAACACTTTTTCCCATTAACATCAATAACACATTTCTTTTGCCAAGAACAAATTTAAATTTCTGTTACTTAAACCAAGAACCCTGACTCACCAGCTGGATTTTAAATTATTTTTAATAATTTATTTAATTTAATTATTTAATTAAATTTT
>NW_010179423.1:0-43740 GCF_000695765.1 Mesitornis unicolor
GGAAAGCTGGGGAGGGACTGTTTACAAGGACGTGTGGCAGTAGGACAAGCGGCAATGGTTTTAAACTAGAGCAGGGTAGATTTAGATTAGACTTTAGGAAGAAGCTCTTTACTATGGGGGTGGTGGAACACTGCAACAGGTTGCCCAGAGAGGTGGTGGAGGCCCCATCCTTGGAGACATTTAAGGCCAGGCTTGATGGGGCTCTGAGTGACCTGATCTAGTTGAAGATGTCTTTGCTCACTGTGGGGGAGGGGGTTGGACCAGATGACCTCTGAAGGTGCCTTCCAACCCAATACATTCTATGATTCTTTCAGAAGTCTTCTATAAGTGCTGTAATTTTTTTATATCTTTGGGTATTCAAGCAGGGCCTATAACATGGAACTTGGTCAACAGGAGAGTTGGAGGCACCCTGGAAGACTATGATGGCTTTGTTTTGGGAGGTAGGAGGATGAACTTCAGATCACCTCATGTAAAGAAGCCTATCTGAACTCTTCCAGCATGTGGCAGTATCCCATCTCCAAGATTATTGTTTAAGAATGGGTCACAACTCTTTCCTTGATTTATATTGCAAGTGCCCAAGAACAAAAACAAAAGCTCTTAAAGCTATGTTAAAAATGTAGTTTTTTGTTGAGAATAAATCACATGTGGATTTATTTTTATCCAGGTTAACCATTTGTTAATGTTCGTGTTGTAGTCTTATTGTTTTAACTTCAGTGTGGATGTGGCGTTCATTTTTGTTAATTCTTCCTGAGGGCATCCTAAGTGCTATATTGCAGCACACTAAGTCTAGCCTCCATGTGCTCCATCAGCACAACATACTGTAACTGGTTGAGAGGAGAGTGGTGAAAGCTCCAGTCCACTTGATGCTTGTTAACACTGTTCCTCTCAGCTGCCCATGGTGGTGCACCTCCTCTTCCTTAGTGACTGTAATGAGTTCTCTGGCTCTGGGATTTCTAGCCTTTAACAATAAATGGCTTGTTAGGGGTTTCCCAGTTGTTGAATATCCAAGCTGAAGGCATGCCATTTTCCATCTTTCTTAAAGACAACCTCTTCATTTCCCTGACCACTTCTCTGTTCCTCCTTTTAATTAATAACTATTCTTATAATATCATACCCGCAAATTAATGTAATGATCCTGGATCAGAGTTATGTAATGTGAGGATTATATGTGCTTTCTGCCAGGATATTGGCTTGGCTTATGTGCACACAAAAATAGTGCCTTTCAAACTCTGTGCTATTACTTTTCCTCAGATTGTCTTCTTAATATTAGTATTTCTCAACTTTCTTCTCTCCACAGTGCAGGTCATTTTTAGATTATGTTCCCTCCAAAGTCTCCAGCCTTACCTTGTCAAGGGGTAGCAAGGTTACCAACAAAGATCCATGCCAAGGAAGACATAAAATAAACATTTGCTTTTTCAAGAGATTTTGAATGCACTGGACTGTATTTCTATACTGGAAATAACTCTCTTTATAATATCTTTTCCCCCCTCCCTTTGTGTTTCTTTCTTCAGGGGTAAATCTGTTCCTCAGTAAAAATGGGCAGGTATTAAATTCTTGTGGAAGACAGGTTTGTTAGGCCTTGAAGTAATGGCATCCATCAAATGAAGGGCAGCTGAGAGAATTATACATTCATCTAATTGGCCCAGCTGAATCTGGTGCTGAGCTCTGTGTACTTGAATTTGTAAGTAATTTCTAGCTGTGGTGTCCATTCAGGGCATATCCATTTTAATGAGACTGCCCTGTAATGAATTAAAGTTAAGTGCTAGTTGCTGGTAGGAAAGCTGTCCCTGCATGCTGTGGTAGGAGGTTGGCAGAGAAAATTTGGATGTTGTTTTTTTAATTCCTCCCTCCTTATTTCTTCTCCTGTCTTCTGTATGACAAGAAGGTGAAAAGACAGGAACTCTGACCTTAGATGAAAGCTGATGAGGTCTTTCTCATACCTTTAGTTTATTATTACCCCTAACAATTAGGCTGTAAATATTATAGGGCTATACTAAAATTAAGTGGTGTGCTTAAGATTACAATTTATTCACTCAAAGAACAGCCAAAGCAGCGGAGCAGCAGTTGCATCCCTCTATTAAGTTTCTACTTTTATGGGGAGTGATCTTAAAGAAATACTCAAGCTACACGGGCTTTCAGATCACAGTATCTCTTGCCAGTGCTGTCAGGGTTTCTAAGGCAGATCTGACTGCAAGCTGGCAAGTAGATCAGTGTGAGAGGAGCTCACCATTGGCAATGGTGCTTAATTTGATCCTGGGAAATATTGCTTGCTCTGGCAGTGCTTGGAGCTTGGAATCTTGGGAAAAAGATCTGATCTGTTCCGCAAGTTAATTTTATTTTAAATCTTTCTCTCTCTCTCCCCCTCCCCTCCCCCTTTTTTTTTAATCCTTTAATGAACTTCTTCCAAGGCTTTTCAGTTTCTAAAAACTGGGTAGGATGGAACGCCTTTACTTTCCCTATTAGTTGGAGGCAAAAGAGATGAAGGAGGAGGGAAACATAAAAAAAGAACACAAGGTAGAAGATGAAAATAGCTTTTCTAGTAAGGAAAATGCTGTCCCAAATCCCCATTAAGCATGTGTTTTTCATGGATAGGTATTTCTTTAAAGAAAACAGAAGATTATTCATTGAAAAAAAATTAAGTTGGGAGAGTACTGAACAGCTCTAATTGAGTGCTCCACTTGATTGTTGCCATATGTTTGGGAGAATGAAGTACACTTTCCTTGTTGGCCAGGACAACCTCACTAATGCTAGCCAAAATCTAGAGAGGTTACTGTTGTCTCTTGCTATTTTCATAGCCTGAGAATGGGAATAGACCAGAAGGGTACACTCGAGTTTCAAATAGTTGTGTTTACTAAATATATGCCAACATATGAACCCTAATGACATAGATGTGACTATCAGGATTGACTTCTGGCAGTTCTTTGAAGTCTAGGGCAAGCACTGCTAGATGATCTAAAAGCTGTGGCAGAGGATACCTCATTTCTGTTCTTTATAGTGAATCCAGTTGTAAGTATACAGTGGGTATTTGGGATTTCTGCGAGGAGTCATTCTGCTGGACATAGTGCTTCTACACTCTTAGAAAACTTAAAGCGCTTTCTGTGCTTATGCTAGCACTGCATAAAAGTCAGGACAGACCTTACTACTTCCTATGTTCTGTGATGCTTTGCAGATCACATTGCATTATTCCACTTGCCAAAAAAGGCAACTTCATTAGGAAGCAAGAATGAATATTTAGCTGGAGGTATGCCCATGCTAGAATTTTTATATTATTCAAACATTACCCTGAGATGTAGTCTTTACAGACTGTCTAGCTCTCAGTTGTGCTTATGGTTATTCAACCTGTTTGAATTTAGAGTTTGGCATATTCTGGCTTGGTTTATGGGTTGCATAACACATAAACCACAGGTTGCATTAAAGAAACATATTTGGGTCTTTGATATCTGTGAGGCAGAAAATGTGTCTGGGTGTTATCTTTGGAAATATACTTTTTTCTTTTTAGAAATATGTCCATTGTCCATTTTACAGAATCCTCTTCAGCTGGAAATTCACAGTCCAAGATCCAGCTTTCTTCGAGGCCACAGGGAGACTGATTAAAAATTTTTCAGTGTTAAAAATGCAGGCTTTATTGACTGAATTCAAAGAACAAAGCTAATTGAGAAGTCAGCTGTTGCTTCAACTTCACATGTGTATCAGATACTAGAGGGGAACAAAGCTGACGTTCCCACAGAAGAGAGCTCCAGGGAGATCTCAAGGAAGTATTGCTAAATACCAGGCTCCTTTGCTGAAAGCTTCTACTCTGCCTCATGAATCCAGAGTATAAAATTTGGAAACAGAAACACTTGTCTCATTTTATGACAAGAATCCCAAGTTTCTTGTAGAGTGTTTATTCAAGTAAATGGCCTTTGAATTCAAAGTGCCATTGTGTGTTTGCATTCATGCTGTATACTGTGGCTCTCCAGCTGCATGTAAAGTCTTCCAAGGAGAGAGAGAAACTGAATTTCTGGATAAATTTATTTCAGGGGAAGTTAGTCCTCTCCTCCAAATCCCTCACCAGTATCTGCTTCCCCTTAATGCCAATCAGTTGCTCAAATCTAAATACACTTTTAAAAATAAGAATTTTTTGAAAATAATTAATATAATGTAAAACGTTAATACCACAAACTGCTGTTGTTAATGCCGTTAGTGCACATTAGAGTGCTATGAAATTCCAGACATGCAAAATGTGCTTCCTGTGCAAATAAAGAAAGGCAATTGGAGCTGGACCACATGTTACCAAAGCCAGAGATGCAAAATAGATATAATTAGGTAGGTCTTAATTACCACCTTTATTGGGTGATATTTTTTTCTTGTTTTCCTCATCTGAGAGCTCATATAAGCGTGTTTATCTCACCAGCCCATTCCACAGTGGCCCAGATGGGGATGTGTCAGCTGCTTCACTCTCATTCAAACTCTCCTCCTTCAGTACTGCTATTGCTACTGCCTTTTCTGTGGCTGGGTCCTCAGTGCTCCAGCTACAGGGTGAGTTGTTTTGTCATAGAAGCACTAGCAGGTACAGTTTATCCTGTCCTGCCTCTGGCTCCACAGTGTTTTGGGACTTATTATAAATAAAATCATAGAATGGTTGTGGTTGGAAAAAACCTTAACAATCATTGAGTCCAACCGTTGATCCAGCCCTACTAAGTCCACCACTGGACCATGTCCCTAAGCCTGACATCTACTCATCTTTTAAACAACTCCAGGGATGGTGACTCAACCACCTTCCTGGGCAGCCTATTTTAGTGCTTCACAACCCTTTCAGTAAAGAAATTCCTCCTAATAGCCAACCTAAGCCTCCCCTGGGCAACTTGAGGCCCTTGCCCTGTCACTAGCTACCAGGGAGAAGAGATTGATATTCACCTCGCAATAACCTCCTTCCAGATAGTTGAAGAGGGTGTTAAGGTCTCCCCTCAGCCTCATTTATCCAGACTAAACAGCTCCAAGTTCCTCAGCTGCTCCTCACAAGACTTGTACTCTAAACCCTCATCAGCTTTGTTGCCTTTCTCTGGACACACTCCAGCATCTCCATGTCCTTCTTGTAGTGAGGGGCCCAAAACTGAACACAGGGTTTGAGGTGCGGCCTCACCAGTGCCCAGTACAGGAGAAGGATCACTTCCCTGCTCCTGCTGGCCACACTATTCCTGATGCAGGCCAGGATGCCGTTGGCCTTCTTGGCCACCTGGGCACACTGCTGGTTCATATTCAGCTGACTGTCAATCAACACCCCCAGGTCCTTTCTCTCCAGGCTGCTCTCCAGCCACTCTTCCCTGAGCCTGTAGCATTGCATAGTTTTGCTTTTAACTGGTTTCATTGCTTCTCCTCACATCACCCCCTTACCTAATTATTTTTCCAGTGCCTGTTGTGCCATTTTAATCAGAAGGATGTTTCTTGCAGCCTGCCTAGCTTTTGGACTCCTCAGTTTTAAGTGTTACGTCTACCTCAGCACTCATGACTCTAGGCAGTGCTGTACCAGGCAGCAGGTTTGGGTTAAATAAAGGGTTTTTATTCATTTCAGATTCACTAGGATCTCTCTGCACTTTTTTTCTTTTTCCTCCCAGTTATTCCTATGAAAACACACTTATACTTGCTTCACATTCAATGTAGTGGTATCTTAAACTTCTTAATTTAACCTGCTGTTTCCAGGAAGTAAACTCTGTACTACTGCACTCGCCTAGGGACATAGGCTACTCTTGATCTCTCCTGTACTCTTTCTATAGCTTATTGCAGATCTAGGCTTTCTCTGGTAAAGGGTGAAAGGGATCTGATATTGGGGAATGTTTCGCTGGGGTGTGCAGCTGTGGGTAAATATCTGTTATGTGACCATGGAGGCCTCTATGACCCAATTATATCTTTTTTCAATACTATCTTCCTATGAAAACATAGAATTTATAAACACAGTATTTTTGGAGAAAAGATGCTTGATACATCTTCTCTCCATTTGGTTATTTGCTGTCAAAGTAAGTATAAAGACTACTGAGCAGACAATTTTCACAGAGGATGGCATATAAGACAAAAATGTGTTATATGGTAAAATAAAAGATGACCGCTAGATTTTGCTAATTCTGCCCCTTTATTTTGCTAATTCTGCCATTCTACCCAAATGCTCGTCATCAGATTTTTCCAACTATGTCAAGAATCTCCCTGTATACAAAAAATAATTTCTAAAAACTCAGGATATCAGAATTTACCCGTCAGTGCTAGATGAGGGGATTTAATGAATTCCAACACAAAAACTCCTAGGGTGCTTGTACTAACAGCACGTTGCATTAAAAGGACTATTTTCCTCTACAGGGATTTCAGTAAAGAGACAATGTTTATTTTTTCAGTGGAAAATTGATTGTAACTAAGAGGATACTTGGCTTGAAAGTGGGGAATTATCATATCATATGATTAAATGAAAGCTTACCTTGTTATAAGGTAACTAGACATATCCCAGTAGAATTGAGACAATGTTTGATTAAGCCAGATTTTCCTACTTTATATTCAAGGAACAAATTGAAGAATAATTGAGATCCTTTTCAGATCTTTTATAAGCTGAATATATAAAGCTGCAGCTCCAGGTGGCAAAGCAATTGGCTGATGAATAAAATCAACCACACTGTCATTCGTCAGATGTTTAAATTCTATAAACCAGATACATTAATGTGTTCCTTAAGCCAAATAAATGGTCATGCTCTTCATGTTATCACTGAATTCCCCTGGGAATGGGCCTGGGAACATGTTGTTAGGAAACCTAGATACTGTCTCATCAGAAGGGTCATAAATTAAGCTGCCTGTTTTTGCATGTCTAAAATAAATGTTCCCTTTCATTGAAAAGATGGCTGTAATGATGTGCTGTGCTTCATCAAATGGGAGGGTAAGAGTTTGAATCAGAAGTGGTTACATGCCTCTCTTGCTGGAGATGGGATTTTGGTCTCTAAGCTTTTGGTTAAGGGTTGGCCAAACAACCCCTTCATTTGCTTGTGCTACTGCTCAGTTTGGATTTATAAGTAATGTTAGGACAGTTGAGTGAGACTTACTATCCTGAAAGGACCTATTTATCTATCAGCATCTGTAGTGGAACTGTGGTTTTTAACTTTAGCCTTTTTGTGGTTGAGTTTAGAAAGTGGGATTAGGCTGTAAAACATATTTCTCCGTATACTGTTGAGTCCACCTGAAAGGGCAATGTGGCTGCTCAGATTGTTTGATAGTCAAAGTCCAGCCAACAGAGGCATGTCCTGAGCTCCAATTAAAGTTCTCAATACTTTAAAAGAGTTGGTTGGTAGAAATTAATCTCTTACCATACAAACCTGCTGTCATTAGTGATTTTGCAAGTGTTTAGCTCTTTACAAATTTGGTAACAGGAAGGAAGTGGACTTTACTATTTGTGATGAGCCCACAGACAGAGAAAACGTAAGCTCAGGATTATTCTTAGTGTTTGCTGAGGGAAGAAGGATATGATCAAACAGCAGCATTTTCTTACAAATTAGTGGCCTAATATTTAACTGAGTCTTTGGGATGGAGTTTGCCAGATGGTCCCATGTGTATTAATTGTCTTCAAAGATATCTTTACCCTTTTCTTCTTTGCTGCTAATGTGTTAATCTTGTCTTGGGTGCTTAATGCACTGTAGTAAAAACCTTGAGGTTAGTTCTTATGGTGATTAGTAACACAAGTAGCCTTAAATGTGTGGTAGTTGGGTAAAAGTAGTCTTGCACTGCAAAGTTACTTGCCTCTAGCAAAATACTGCTCTTTGTAGTGATAACTCGGTATATCTGTCTGTAACTTAGTTCGTGAATGCTTGATATCTGGTTTGAGACATGAACTGATGCTTGAGGGGGTATGTTTGCTTTCCCCTACTATTTTGCAACCTGCTAGCTGGTTTATAGCTAACAATGAATACTGCTGTTCTTTAAAACTCTTATTTTGTTAAAAACAACCAACCAACCAACCAAACAACCTGTAAGGAAAGAATGCTCCTAAACGGGATATATATTCTGCTCTAGATGCTTGATTTTTGCTTAAGCAGTATTTATTGCAACTGAATATGTTCCTCATTTTATGTATGATTACCCGAGTTAGTTTTTGAATGCTTCTAATTATTCAGACATTTAGAAACAAGAAAGAATGAAATCATGGAAGAGTTATCCTCTGCCCAGGATTTAAGAAAACCTGGAAATGCACTACTGACTATTGTGTGCAAAATAAGCATGATGAAGCAGCTGTCATAAGTCACTTGAGGCAGAACGGGTGGCCATTTGTAGTCCACTGAAGCTCAGCAGTTCTATATACAGATAGCAACTGACTTTGGTTTGATCTTTCAGATCTGTTTGATGTACTTCAGCTCTTTAACAGTGAGCAAAGATCATTAATCCACATTGGAAACTGTATTTTTTTAACTTATATTTAAACACCTAGTACACCAGGCAACTAAAAGTAGCTGTAGGAGGTATTTATTTTGAGAACAGTGAGATGTTGGCAATCAGTGTAGAACAGCAAGTGTTGACAGACTTTATTTATGGGTGCATTTCACAGAAATTTGGTAGAAATTTCAGTGAGCTTGTCAGTTCAGCATCTGCTCTGTGTGGCTCAGAGCAGCTCAAAGTAAGACTGAGTTCTCAGAACTTGCACTACAAACCTTTATATCCCATGGTAGGGAGAAAAGGGGGATTAAAACCACTTGGGCTGGCCTGCAAAAGGGTGAGAACAAGCTCTTGTGCTTAATGATCTTCATGCAGAAAATCTCTTGATGCAGAGATTACTTGAGCAGCCTACTTTCTTCTTTGTGGGCCTTTTATAAAGAAACATTTCTTCTAAGGCCTTCCACTCAGTACATTATATGCAGTGGTTTTCTGTGCAGACTTTTGCATGTAGCAGAAATCTTCCTGTGGAATTACTTTCTAGAGATGCAGTTCAATTTCTGCTTTCTTCACAAATTGTTCTGTTTGATGGGACACCTTGAAGACTAAAAGGTAAGATGAAGTAGGTTATTTAAAGCAGTATGTATTGTTTCAAATTCCTAATCAGCTGAGAAAGCAGCAAAGGCTCTCAGATCAGGCTATTTGATGCTCACCCCAGAGAAGTGAGCGCCCCAGAGAAGCAATTTCACCAGCCTGCCCATGACATCTGACAAAACTAAAGAGCCTTCTTGTGCTACAGAAGCTCTGAAGAGGGATGTCTTGCAAATTCTGTATCATTGGGGCAGCAGTTTAATGCATCCTGTGTTTTACAGGAATGAGATGGGCAGGAATGAGGGTGTATAATGATGTTAGTGTCTGTTCAGTGTTTTTTAATCAGTAAACACCCAGTAGCTAATTTCAGACCAGCAGCATTAAACTATCTACATCATAATAAAGTTCATGACAAGGGAACAGTTACATAGATGAAAGCAGTGAGAAACACTTTCTAGTAATGAAAAGTGACTGAAAGATATCTGAGGAATCCTTTACACTAGTGAAGTAACTCCTATATATGTGTGTTGTAGTTTTACCTGCATCCTGAAGATGACTGTGACCCTCATATCCCTATTACATCAGACCTCTTCCCTTTGAAGTAAAAAAGGCTACTCACATGCTTTAAGTTCTGCATTTGCTGAAGTACTAGTGCCTTTGTAACTGTTGGGATACTTCAGCTGTTGTGGTTGGTATTAACAGTGATGCTACGATGGGATCTGGGCATCAGTGTGAGTCAGGCTGTGTCTCATAACCTGAAATAGTAGGAGGGAAAGGGCAAGGGAAAGGGGGTGAGGGCTCAAAGTTACCCAAGAGGAAATATGGTATGGGAGGCATACAGCAGCGCTTTCTGCTTGTCCTGTCCCTGTTGTAATTCCTTCAACTGAAAATACATCTAAAGTTCTGGGCCAAATCTTCTTCCGTTTTTATAAAATGTACTTTTGTACTGGTGTAAGTGGCAGCAAATCACGCTTGATAGCTTGATAGCTTGATCCATAGTCTTGATATTTGAGCATTTCCAACAGCAGGTACCTGAGACTGATATTCATAATAAATTAATAGAGACATGAGAGTCTGAGTATATACAGATGTGATTTTTTTTACTTTAATTTTTATTTTTGACATCTCGGGTAAGCTAAAAGAATTTATTGTGCATAATGATAGCCACAAAGTAAGGTTTTTAGCAAGTACCTTTTTTATATTCAGTTTGAGTTGTATGTGAAAGATGTTGTCTTTACATACAGGTTTAAAAGGAATTTTTTGGTAGAAAGCTTAGCTATACTTGTAAGTAGATGAGAACAACACAGAACATGATCATCATCTCAGCATCAATAATCACTGTGGTTTTAAAATTGGCACAAATGTGAAAACATTTAGCCAGGTGTAAACAATCGTCTCTCACAGGACTTAACTGAATTAAAGATAAAAGCATAACAAGAGTATTCGTCCCATCACAGGAGTGCACTTATGAGAAAAATATTACTTTGAATTTCTTGTTCATAGAAACAAGTGAGTCAAAAATCTTTGTTTGCTCAACATTGTTGTGTACAATTGTGGATTTGCTGGTTTGACGAAAGAGGAAAAATGAGTGATAGCTCCCGTATTAGTATTTACTCATTTTTCACATCTGCTCTCAGTAAGACGAGTGATGTAGTTTCAAAAAATATTTTCAGGGCATGCCTAGCTTCAATCTTCCGACTTCTTGCATACGTGTTAGTTGAGATAACACTCTTGCTTAATGTTTAAGAACCTGTTCAAGTACTTTGCTGTATCTGGACTTCATCACCTTTACAAAAAAAAAACCAACGGAGAATTCAGTTTTTCCACTTACACTATTTAGGAGCTGTGAAACGTTTTGCTGCCACTATAAAATGTGACTTTGCAGGTCAGATATCCTACTTAAGAGCTTGCAGTGCTCACTTGCTGAAGTTTTGCATATCTCTAAGGGAAAAGCAAATGTACATTTTTTTTCTGATGCATGCTAAAATTATTGTCTTCCTGTATTTCACTCTTAATTTACCTTCTCTATAACGTTAAGGTATCTATAAGAAAGTGATAAATGTTCGGCTTGCTTGCAGTTTGAGGTGTGCACATAGCTGAAACCTGCTTTCTTCCCCCAAAATGAATAACCCGAGCATCACTAAAGAGTTTTCCCACACTTTGCAAAAATGCATCTTTTAAGCAGTATTTCGATGACATTTTGGAGGGCAATTTAAATCCCAAATGAAGATTTTTTTTTCTTCTTCGCCTGCTCCCCTGGAAGATTTCTGCTACTGAAACAGACAGGAGCTGCAGTGCAGCTGTTACCAATTCAGTATTTAAAAATTGCAAGAAAATGAGGCCCTGTGTAATCATATTAATAATATATTAGCATATATGTGTATATCCTATGGGATAGAAAGTAATGTAGAGCGTGAGTGGAGGCAACAGAAATATCATTGCCATGGGACAAGCAATTATATAGCTTACAAGTAGCAGAGCAAAGCAGGAACCACAGGGTAGTCATCTGTAGTGAGAGACGGTGCAGTAAATGGTTTATGTTCATCCTTGTGTTGTGTGCTAGTTTTATATATATCCTCTTTGCTTATTCCATGATTAAAGGTGTATTTGTGAGCCACAGGAATGATGCAGAAGACTGCAGTCATGATAGATTGAGTTACGTGCTGTTCTGGAGTGCTTTTGGGCAAATTGTTACAGCGTTTAAGGCTCCATGCTTTTACTGCCTTTAATATTTTGCACTTTGCATCCAGTGACAGAGTCGTTCTGCAGCTGGTGGACTGTGGGCTTTGGCACAGTTCCCCTTCACCTCCACCGAGGAGATGACCTGCTTCATAGTTCACTTTGTGCCAGTGGTTTCAGGAAAAATACCATGGCAAGTTCAGTTGAAAATCACCAACCTAATGTAGCCTAAACTTGTTTAGTTTCAGCTTAGCTTTTCAGCAGATAATTTATTGTGGGTGAGCCTGAGAGACCTACAGAATAGTTTTACATTATTTTTAGGCATTCCAAGCAATTCCTACCTTGGCCATCCTTGCTCTCTCCCTTTTTTTTTTTTTTTTTTTTTAGAGAAGGCAAAGAATTCCACTATTGAGATTAAATAAGTTTGAATTGACCAGTTCTGAACTTCAGAAATGCTGATTTCTGTTGATCTGTGTCACAGCTGTTACATGTCAGCAGTTTTTCATCAGAGAAGGGCTGATGAAGGCTTTATTTCTTCACTTTGGGTTTTGCTCTTGAGTTGGGACAAGCCCCTTCCTTAAGGTGCTGCTCACAGGGGCGCAAGTTTCTCTTTCTTAAAGAAAAATGTATGCAAAGCTTTCTGGAGTAGGCAGCTGAGAGATTTGTGTGTTCATCCAGGAGGTATGGCAGGCACAAGGAAATGTCTTGCAGTTATATGCTAGCTCTTGTGGATTTGACTATGGGGTAGTGCTGTAATGAGGGCTGCAGAGTATGCCAGGGGAGTTGTCTTCCCTTAGCTGGTCCAGCTGGTAGGTTTAGCTCTGCTTAAACCACTGCTTGCAGCTTTTGCAGATGTAGAAGGATACAAAAACACTTCCCTGCATTCAGGTGGCAAGTTGGGTGACAGCAGTTCCCTGAACTGGAGGGAATGAAGGGGTGCAGCTGTTCCTATGTGCTTTGTAAGCGCATTGCACTTAGAAGGAAAATGACTCTTCGTCAGCTCTGTGACAGCCGAGAACAGAGCAGCTGCGTTGTCCCGACAGGACACATTGACTACAGGTGGCTTCATACCTTTCCCAGCTGCTCTGACCCCATGCTCCGCTCCTCACTGTGTCTTATCACTAGTGTAAGCCGCTGGGCATAAAGACGGAAATTTGGCATAAGGAGGAGAGGTAGTCTCCATATGATGAGTGTGTGCAGTTCTCATATAACATCCTCCTTATCCTACTCACTAAACTGTGTAACAAATAATCTGTGGTGGCAATGGGATTAACACATTTGACCCTTAATGGCTCTGAAGGAATAATTGTGATGTCTCGGGTCAATAATTGTGTGAACTAAGGAGGATTTGCTTGATGCACCATAACGTCTCCTTCAGAGCCATTCATCCCTTTTGAGGGCCTATGAACCATTTGAACTTTTAAGTCTGTGTTCATTATGCTCTGTCCTCTGTGTGCATGTGGTTAAGACCTGGTACGTGTTAAAAGTAAATTCCAGTACGTTGACAGATCCTCTGATTCAGTTCTAAAATACTATGTTTCTGTCTGATTCATAAATATCTTTATTAATTGAAATGAGGTCTGCAAGCAATCTGTGATAGTACAGTAACAGACTCTGGGTTCACTGTTGTTTCCATAATCCAATAGGACTTTCTGTCCCATCTCGCCTTCGCCGTGCTGAACTAGTCTGCTCTATGTATATGAGCTGTCGGTCTGCTGGTTTTCCATAGAAAGGGACAGGGGGGTTGTTGGGTAGAGTTAGCTTTGGGGGTTTTGTTTGAGATTTCTTCTATAAAGCTTGTTTCTATGTGGAATTATTTCTCTTTTAGGTTTCTCTTGCTCCCCCTGTTCCACCTCTCCTGTCTGCATGTCCCCTAGATGAAGGCAAATATGTCTGCATGTCCCCCACATAAGAGCAAACAGCTTTTGAGTTAGGCTTGAAGACAGACAGGCCTTTCTGATGGAATAGGTTAAAAAGTACTCTTACTCTGAAAAATAACCACTATTTTCACCATCTGTTTCCAGATATAGTTTGAGATAACCATTTACATATTTGGGAAAAGAATCCACTGAATTAATGTAAAATTAGCTATGTAAAACTCAAAGAAATTATTAATTTACATGTATTGTTTATCATGTATTTACAGCAAATGCTTATTTGTTTTAACACATATTCAAAGAACAAGTCTATCCAACATACAGTCATTTTTCCAGTCACTTTTCTATTGTAGCTGGCAGTAATTGTTCTGATTCCATAATACCTGTATCTATAATCCCAGTTGATGTAAATGTGTATTATGGATTAAATACTATGCAAATTAAGGACCTGATCCTGGAAGTGCTTTCTGCTGGAGTGGTATTCGGTCATCAATAGCATTTGACTTCCCAGACTTCTCTCTCAGAAGAGAAATATGTGCACTCTTACCGAAAGTGTTTGCAGGATTTACAATCCTTGCAGGAATCGTGCCCACTGTCTGTGATGTAGGAGAACAGCAGCCAGATGGCAAATGCTGCCTGACACAGACTATGTCTCTGGGTGCTGACATGCAGCATTTCTCGTGGAAACTGGTGCTGCCTCCCTGCAGCAGGTGTAATGCCAATCTCTATCCCTTGTGGGAAGCAGACCAGCTCTGATTTTAGTGTCTGAGGAGATCTCCTCAGCAGCTTCAGAATTCTTTCTTTACTTCTGCTGTGAAATGGTTAGCCACGTTCCGATTGCCAAGCGTCGAGTGTTTGAATGCCTCACTAGTCAAGGGAACTTTGTACTGGCACAGGTATTACAGTGGCTTAAGAAAAAGTCTCTGCTTGAAATTTGCCACTATCATTTTTGTTTTGTCAAGTGTCAAGAGAATGCATAGTGCCATCTGAGAAACATGCAATGTTCCTGATTTGTACAAGCTGGGGACCAAGAGTTTCTCTGTAGAACAGTGTTGCTTCCACCCATTCTATTTTCCGCAGAAACCACACGGGAGCAGTGTGGTCTAGCCTTTGAGAAAGGTGCTGCTGGTCTTTCCTCTGATGACTGAACTTGTCTGTCAGAGGATGTCTCAGTCTGAGATATAAGAACACAAAACTGATGACAAGTAAAATATTTCACAGAATATCCATCTTTCATTTGCAAATACTTCTTTGTGAGAAATCAGATTGTCAGCAAGGGCTACTCAGAATACTTACTATATTGAATGAAATAAAGAATAAAGACTGTATTTTGTGCTGCTACATTCCATGATTGGATAACATGAAATAAAAAAGAAGAGAAAAAATCCTATGATTATGATGAGTCCATTAGCTATAATCAACTCACAAATGGAAGACACCAGTATTTCATTTCATCCCTGTGACAAGATGTAGTTACCAAGAAAAAGGGAAAAAAAATCCCAAACTACTTACCTCGGGGAAAATGCTTCAAGAGCCTTCTGAGTGAAGATATGCATGCAAATGTTTAAATGTTACAGGCTTTCTGTATACTAACAATTTGGAAATGATTTCAAGTTGAGAATCTCTGCAGGCTTTGCACTATAATGAATAACTTTGGTTGTCAAAGATATGCACTGTATCCTTTCTGAAAGGTCAGGTATAAGTACAACACAAAGGAAAAGGTCTTTGTAGATCTGGTGCTCCTAGGATAAGAGAATTACAATGTTGCTGTTGCATTTGGCCCCATCAGATGGGGCCATAACATGGGAGCACGACAGTGTGCTGCAGGTGAAGACTGCACTGGTGGATCCAGAAGCACAGATAGTCTGCCTGGGGCTTGTTACAAGGATGAAAGACCTCTCATGTCCAGCCAGCCCTGGGGCTAATCCTTTTCTGCCTCTGTAGGTGCTGGCCTAGAGGGGCTCAATGCTCAAACTCCTGGCAACATCTACACAGGCTTTCCAGAAGAAACCAGCCTACAAGCTGAAAATAAAGTGTAGAAAATAGACATGGGGGTGGTTGCTGCTGTGTTCTCCCTGGCTGGGAGAAGGTAGACAAGAGCATTGCTTAAGAAGGCTTGAATCTGGGACCAAATGGCAGGTCTAAGAAGGTGCTGACATTTCCAGGTTTAGAGCCTTAGGGAACATTATGAAGAGACTAGTGTAGGCATCATAAATTTTACGGCCACCTGGATTGAAATTTCAGAGTCGGAGAGTGCATTTTTGTTTTTAGACTCAAAAGCTTTTGTCTTTTTACTTGTTGTTCCTCAAAGCCTGAAACAAGAGTATAGAGTAATATTCATGTTTAGCTACTCTAATCTGTGCCTCATCTGGACCACCCAATCCTGAGTCCATGGCAAATACTAGAATTGACGTAACTGGACACTTTCTTCTTGCTGTGTTTTCCTCCTCTCA
Organism: Mesitornis unicolor; assembly: GCF_000695765.1. Classification (NCBI taxonomy): domain Eukaryota; kingdom Metazoa; phylum Chordata; class Aves; order Mesitornithiformes; family Mesitornithidae; genus Mesitornis; species Mesitornis unicolor. Next base: position 15,974 of record NW_010179423.1, read on the forward strand.
GAAGCAGTGAATAATGTCCATGATTCTTTACTGAGGTGAGTGGTTTTATTTCAATGGTCCCTAGTCCCTCTTTGTTTATGTGTACAAGGGAAGACCTCCTATTGTTTTGATGTGACTGCTGAGGTCACTTTTTAGGCTGTCAGTATTTGGCTTATAATAAAAAGGGCTGCAAAATCTGCTGATTGATTTTTTTTTTAATATAAAGTCATAGCTCCTGGAGTCAAGTTGGATGATGTTGTGTTGTTTTGTTTTGGATGGCCCCTTTATTAAAAAAAAAAAAGAGGATGATTTTGCTTTCCCTTGATTAAGAGGTGAAGTGCAGGAAACTGACTGTTTATTAGTAAGCATTAAAAAAAAACAAACCAGGAAAGCAAATAAAGAACTCCAAACAAATACAGTGATGATTTTTAGTCTCACAGTTCTCAGGGCGGATTGAAGGCTGGAGTGAGTAGCACTGGCTAAAGGCCTTCCCTCTTTTGTACCCTGAAAATCAAATCAGGACCAGGACCTTTATTTCTATGGCCAGATGATAATGCTGAGTTGAGTTCTGAAAGATGCAGCTGGCCAGGTGTCTAAGACCTTCACCTATATAGAGATAATGACATTTTTGCCGTAACATTGACTTTAACAGAAGTAGATTTAGATTTAGAAACAGAATAGATTTTTGCTGTAATGTTGACTTGAACAGAAACCTTTGTGCTTTCAGGCTGCTGTCAAACATAGGTGGGGTGGAACCACAGATCTGGGGCCCTTCTGTCCACACAGCTGTGACTAAAGCATAGCTCCCTCCGGGAGGCTGGACAGTATCAAGAAAGGAAGAATGAAAAAGTGACTCAGACCTGTACAGGGCAGACCGGTGAAAACTCAAAAAGAAGGAAAGAGCTGAGAAAGTTCCAAAAAGACTCTAGAAGACATCTGGTACTTTTCTGAGCTAAGACAAACTGATTGCTTAGGAAATTAAATGAATGATAGCACCAAACCTGTTTCACTCAGCAGATGCAAAATGGTAGCATCCACTGGATACTGTGGGATTGCTCTAACAAATGAGGTGCAGTCTGTCAGTCCTCTTAGAACCTGACCCTCTCTCAGGATAACATTCCAAACATCATCTCCTCTGACTACAGCATGAAATAACACTTGTCAAAGCACTAGATCCCAACTCAGCAGTTCCACTGGGGCTGGTCAAATTCTGACGTGCAAAGTACATTAGGGAATTTGCAGCACCTGTTCCTGTTTCCCAAACTTTGAAGAAATATCAATATATTTCTGAAACAAGCAATTAAATACAATTGATGTATTTGCAAAAGGAGCAGTGGTGGCATACCAAAGAGTTATAATGTCACCAATTCTAATTCAGGAGATTCTGAATTCACAATCAGGATCCTAAATCAGAAGATTCAGTATTTGGGATTTTCCTGATTCAGAAGTATCTTCCTACTAAAGAGGAATGCCTCAGGTCATCCTAGTGCCACCTCTGTTCAGAAGAGGACTTAGACGAAAGTCTGTCTTAAATAGAGTTCCTGGGATCTGTATTTGGAATACCTGCTTGCAACAAATAGACTTACTCAGGAGTGCTACCTGGGGTGGTTCAGCTTGCCTGCAATTCCAGCCTATTTTTGTCAACTTCTCACAAAGCTTAATCTGTGAGTAATTCCACACCTGCAGACATTCACCTTTTTATTTTTTTTCTCAAGATATTATTAACTGTATTTTTTTCTCACTGTTCTCAAAGTGACTCTCCAGAAAAACACCAATCCCATCAGTCTCACATTTAGAAAGCAGCAGTGCGAGGTGCAAGGTGTTGACTAAATTTTGCTGCTGGACAGCTATTTTGTGGTTCAAGAAATCCCTGATAGTTTGACTCTAATTACAAATGGAGCAGGCTCTCAAAGCATACAAGATAATCATCACTGGCAAACAGCAAGAGTTTCCTCAAGGAAAGGAGGCCTCTGTTATTTCAAAAGCATGATATTCTCTTAAAAATGATAAGAAAATATATGATCAATGGGAATACATGGGAGATATGACATTTCATTAAATGCAGATTACAGTGATCTTTGTCACCTTACATTTAAAAAGCAAGGCAGGGAATCAGCACATAGTAATTTAATAAAGATAGTGTGAAATCCTTAGCGTGTGACCTCACACTACCCATTTTTTGAGTAAAGCTCGGGTTGCTGGGGCAGATGCTTGACTGGGACCATACTGTTTTTTCACTCCAGTTTCAAGTATTGTGCAAGCATCAAATGCAAGGAAACTTGTCTAGGATTAGTAGGATCCTGATTAATTTCCTTCCATACAAAACTATCTTGTTGCTTAAGTTTTAATGAAATGAAAATCATGTTAAATAATTTTATTAAGAATATGGAAGATGTGCAAAACATATGACTTGATATTTTAAGGGCTGAATCTTTATTTTGTTGAAATGGGCATAAATCCAACAAAATATATGGTGATATCTAGATTTATGCCAGCTGAAAGGATCTGTTCTCAATTTTCTTCACAGCTTTTATGGCATTTTTCCAGCCTGAAAACAAATAGTGAAAACTAATATACTGCAGTGTTATTAGACTGTGCGTATCTCAGTTGGCATCAAGAAAATAGCTGCATAAACACACATAATATAGGTGTGATAATCAAAGGTGAGAAGGGAGAAGGTGTCCTTATGTACCTTATTAATTCTGACTGTGACTCTGAAGTCTCAGTGCGTGGCTAAATATCGCACTTTGAGCAGAATGCACAGGCCTAACAGCATATGGCTAACGCAGCTCCCCAAGCAGGGGTCCTGGCTTTCCTTCAAGTGGGATCCCTTGTGCACAGTGGGAGAGTTGAAGGCAAGGGGAACCAATCCAGCTGAGTCTACTGGCGGAGAAGGTGATTGGAGCCGGTAAACTTACCCAGAAGCAAAGCACATTGAGTGCTAATGATGCATTTTAAGCTTCAAAGGTTTTGGGAGAAGCAGGACAGATCTCAGAGGCACTTGCAGAGATGAAGAGATGGTAGGCAGGAAGGGAGGGATATGCTTTGGTAACAGGTTTGGTGTAGCTGTAAGAAGCAAGAAGGGAACCGGCTGAAGAGAGGAAGATGGGGAGAGATGGATGGAGTCAGAGAAGATAGTGTATATAAAGGAAGAAGGTTCTTGAAATACTAATATCACTTTGACCTGTGCCTGAAAAGTGATAGAGGCACAGGAATATATATGTGAGTGCATTGTTTTGCCTGAGTCTCTAAATAAAGAGGCACGTGGCTTTTGCAGCCATTTCAAAGGAGCGTGTCTAATTCACTTTGACTGCACGTGCCTTGGGAAGACAGCTGCTCAGCCAGAGCATCCGTGAGGTTGGGAAAGAGCCTTTCTCCCCTAATGAGACATCAGGGGTGTCTGCATTGGTGAGGGAGCAGAAAGTAGCTGGACTTTAGGGTCCTTTTTATTTGATGGGATAACAGATGCCTGTCCACGGAATGTTTCAGAGAGGCCATGGAAAGAGCATTTTTACAGCCAGCTCAGATGAAAGGAAGTGAAGGGCTGTGTGGGTTGGGGCCAAAGTGCAGCAACCTCAAAGGAACTTAGTAATGAAAGTCTTCCAAGGCTGTGTGGGAAATGATCAGCTATAGTTCAGGGAATGAACTAGGATGTGAGAAATCTGTGTTTAGTTCCTGGTTTAGTTCCTCTTCAACAAGTCACTTCATTCTGGCTGTGGTGTGCTTCTGCATCTGTAGTATGAAGGTAAATCCTTTTCTCCTGCTTTGTTACTTAGATTGCAAGCTCTTTTTTCACAAAGGGTGTCAGGCTCCACAGCTCTCCAGATGTCATATAAATCATTCATATCAATTCCTGAGGGTCAGTTATAATGTGAACTTCAGGAAATGAGCCTTTGGAACAGATACTTCTGTTTTGGACCTACCTTGCAACTTTTCTAAACCTGAAATGGTTTGTGGTCCCCTCCATGTTGGTCCAATGCAGTGCAAAAGGTGAAGAAGCCGTCATGTTTTTGAGTCACCTGCTTTTCTTGCATATGGCTAGACTTGACAGGAAAGGATATGACAATGAATGGACAGAGTAATGAAAACCTTTCAACTGCTTCTTTTCTTGTGTTTGTTTCATCTCAACAGTGGGCGTTTCCCTAAATATGAATTCTGGCTGAAACCTGATCTCCTTCCCTCTTTTCAAATCTGTCCTTTCAGATCACACTGTTTCACATAACAGAAGATGAGGTTTTGCTGTGTTAGATACTAGAGAAATGTATTCAAAGCACAATGGCAAGACGGACAGAAGTATGTTGTCATAGAGAAAATTCTTCACATAATTTCATTTTAGAGGTAAAATAGGACTCGTGAGATGATCATGAGTATCCATGGAAGGTAACACCACCGAATTCCCGCACTTTAATTAAAGCTTATTTCCAAAACAAGGTGGGAAGCCTAGTTGGAAATGCCCAATTGCACGGTTGTGTTGCTGACCTTACTGAAGTCTGCTGAGATGGGTGGCAAATAGCATTTCTCAGTAGTGTGTTATTTCCTTATTCAGTCTTTTTCCTCCTCTTACCTATGGCTGGAGTTAATTTTATTCTTGTATCTCATGCTGGTCTCTCTTTCCCAACTGGCAACAAATCCTTGCCTGTCCACTCCTGACCTGACCCTGTGGAGCACTGATGTTTTTAGAGCACCAGGTCCTTAGACAGTGGGCTTCATACTGATGTTCTCCTTCAAGCCCTTAGGGAGAGTCAACTGGAATTACTAAGTCTGAGATTTGTGCTAGCCTGTGGCTTGTTGGAGGGTTCACAGTGACTTGGAAATTTTGCACTGTGGCCCTGAGGATCTCTGATGCTTCTTTCATGTTTGTTGGGATTTGGGTTTTTTTGTGTGTGTAGTTTTTTGAGTTTTTTGTTGTTGTTTTGGTTTGGGTTTTTTTTCCAAAAACTGAACTGAACCATAGACTATAGATTTAACTTTTTTTTCCTTAAGAGCTCTGAGTGGGAGAGAAGAGAGCTGGTGAGTGTTTTTATTGGTTTCTCTACTCCAAAGCACATCTGTGGGGTTTTTCCCCCCTCTGTAGCAGCCTGAAACACAGTCTGTTTCAGCAAGTATTTTCTTCTGTTAGATACCTATATTAAGCTGCTTCAAAAGTAATCTGCTTGGTGTAGAAATTAGTATAATTCTTTGGCATGAGTAAGTGAAATCTGGTAGTCCAAGATTTTAGTGAATTTAAATGGATCTCTTCACATAGATTTGTCTGTATGTGTGCAAGTGCATACATGTAAAATCAGAGTTTTACATGGCTGAAGTCTTCAATGTGCTTAAATGGGAAAAATATTTAATGCTTTTTTTTCATCAGTGGCTTAATCTGAAACAGATCATCATTAGTTTTATAACTTTAATTGTATTGAGACTCTTATTATAACCTATTGTTTTATTGTATTAGTCCATTAACCTGTGGGTCATTGAGCAGGAGTGGAAAGCCTGTTCTTCCTTCTGTCCCAAGTAACTTAAATGTGGTGTTCATTGTAGATTTAGGGTCTTTCAAACCATTGCAGTCTAAGGTGAATCTTTTGTCTCTTAAGCTTCAGGAGCTATGAAAACATGACTCCCAAACTTCCTGCTAGCCTGAAATCTTTTTGATTTGAAACACTCAAGGTGACAAAAGAGCTTCAGAAACTACATTTGGTGCTGAGTATCTGTGGCCACATGGCTTTTATCTAGTAGAATAGTTGTGAGGGGCTGTGTCTCGCTTAGGATTTCCATCACGTCACCATTAATCAAATGTTTGGACAGGTCTCTATGAGGAGGGTGAAACATGCTCTGCTTTCTAAAATGTACATCTGGTACGCTCCTGTCACAGCCTGAGATGCAGAGATGTTCACTGGTGGCTTTTCTGGTGATATTATATATAAGGTCCTTAGATACCATCAGTAACAATGGTATTATAACCTCAAAGATTGTCAGGCGAGCTGAACAGAGCTTCTTAGAAATATTGCAACATTTGTGAAAGGAACTAGGGATTCATAATTCTTATTTTTCACTCTGGGTAAGCTGGAGTTTAGAGACTCCAACTTTCTATAGGGATTGTAAGGAGTTAGGATCTTAAAATGGAGGGGAGCAGACAGGGATATACTTTTACATTTGACTTCCTTCTGTATGTTGAGAGTGTCTTCATTATCTTAAGCTCCAGGAAGCGTATCATAGCAGACTATCTCACCGTGAGCAGATGCAAGGAGGTAGGCCAGGGTGGAAGCGGACACTCGGTCCTGCTCTGCCCTTACTGATGATCAGGAGTAGGGCCTGTTGTGCATAGTAATTCTGAGGGAGATAGTTCCTGCATCGGTGGTGGTAAAGGACCTCAGTGCCAAATGCCATGCAGCAAACCAGTGGAGAGGGAGTGAGAGAGCATGCGAGTCAACAGAACAAATACAGCTGAGCAGAGAAATGGAAGTCTCACCTCCCTTTCTGCTTAATCAACTACAGATGGTAGCAACTTGTAGTTATAACTAACGTAGTAGGGTACAGCACGGCGTGGACAACTTGACAGGACTGTGGCATTTCAAATTATTTGATTACTCTCCCCCCTTTACTGTCATGCACCTCTTAAATGTTGAGTTAATAAATAGAAATGCCTGCCCTGCTGCTAATACCTGGAGGCTAGGCTAGAAGGACTGGCCATTGGTCTGCAGTGGTTCTGTGGTGGGTGTTTGAAGGGGGAAACTGTCACATCTAGTCATACAAGAATGTCTCCTGTCTCTGAGAGACGGTTGTGAAAAAGTTGAGTGGGCTTGTGACTATGGTAAGCAGGTACCGCAAACTACGCTGTGTAGTTGTGGGAACAGAGCATTTCCCAGCTGTGAAGCTGCTGGAATCTTACAAGCAAGGGGTGGACGGCTGCAAGCTAGTGGTGGTGTGGGGTTAGGCATGCAGTGTTAAAGGTCTGAGGGAGGAAGGTGGCAAATGTAGCTGTGATCTGTCTTTGCCCTTTCATTCCTGACAGCTGCCTGGGGATCCTGTCAGCCTGCTACAACAAGGTGGAGCAGCTTGAACAGTTCCAGCCTGTTCTTTGCCTTCACAATTGTCCTTTCTCATGAAGCAGCGCTTTTGACCCTTTTATATTCCAGAGCTGTAGCAAGGGGCTATCCTCAGTACTAGGTTTTGCCCTGCTAGTTTCATCCTTAAAAATTGTTTCATTTCCTTGGCTTGCACCAGAATATCTGATAGCAACAATGTATTTTTTAAAATGTTTGTAGAGGTTTCATCTTGATTAAGATGATCATCTGAATCTTGCACCTTGATCCAAACCTAGCTCCTTTCTTGGTGTCATTATAAATCTACTTTTACTTCGTTTTCTTGGGTATCCAGCAAAGGTATAACTGAAAAAGTTTAAAGCAAAATAAGGCTGTTCCTAAGTAGAGAGTACTACAATAAGCTATAGTTAAACTGAGGTTTGTCTGTACCCAGTGAGTTAACCCCATCAGACTTGACTGCCATTCTAATCAGGATGAAGCCAGAAATGGCTATCATCACAGTGTCTGACCATCCTGCTTGAAATTATAATTTGCTAAAGACCTGTTTGAAAGTTACAGAAAAGAGAATATTGAGAGGCTGCCTAAGAGGATTTATAAACCCTTCTGAGCCTATTCTTTCTTTTTGCTCTTTTATTTCAAAGCCATGGCATTTGCCTTTCTTTTCTTCCAGGTCAGAATAAGTATTTCTTTCTCTTTAGCAGACACCTTAGCACAGCTTCACCATTTAGAAGCCAGTCCTGTATCTGCTGAAGCCACTGATTTCTAGGTGTGTGGAAGAGAGCCCTTTGTGCCTGCCTTTGCCTTCTCTGCTCTGAACTTAACTCTTTAAACACAGTGCTCAGACTTCAGTCTGAGTTATCCAGCCACTCTTTGCTCAAGGCACTTACCTCATCATCAAGAGATTTTACTCCTCAGTCTAGAAATTTTTATGCCTCCAGCACTTTGTTTGAAGGGAGGAAGCACTGTTATCTCTGTATTACAGAGGGATAGCTAGTGTTCAGAGAGAGTAAATGACTTGCCCAAGGTTCCTCACACGCTCAGTGACTGGGATGAGTGGAGCCTCTGGTATCAACCTATGACTGTCCCCATCCTAATCTGCTGCTCCACTCTGTGCCCTGTACTTCTGGGAATATATACTGTGAGAGAGGAACTTCGTATTTTCATAGATGTGAGTGGCTGTTTTAAGCAATATGAGGAACAGGTCTTCCAGTGTACCCTTGTGTAGTACCATCATTCTAGCTTATAGAATAATTTGGCTAATTTTCATTGAATGCTACTATTGAAGAAAAGAAGTTAATCCATTGTCATTGAGGATATTACAATATTGCACACATGATAAGGGAAAAAAGACGAGTAGAAAATAATGAAGCCACCTGGTAGGAAAAGTATGAAAAAATATTAATTTTTCTTTGGTGGGAATAACAGATGACAAAAGTGAGGCTTTCTTCAGATTGTTTACAGAAAATTCATATCCATTGAGATCATATGTTAAATTCACTCTCTGATGTTAGCGTTTGCCGGATGCATGTGGCCACTAGAGTATGTTCTTATGATCTTGCCATTTATTTACCTTGATATGAAACTCCAATTACTGTCAGAGATGCTTCTTGTTAAATATGGTAAGGTCTCTAGCTTCTAAGAGAAAGAAAATGTATTCTTTACTCTGGGGCCACACTGAGCAGGATGTTAAGAAGTGAAAATCCTGGGGACCTTGGTGCAAATTAACTAAATATCTAAAGATAGCAATGTAGTGAAAATAGTTTGAAAAAGTTTGGGCTTTAGAGACAGATGAAATTTGGAAGAGAAAACAGTATAGTTCAGTGTTTGTCTTTCTGTTTAGGAAGCTTTTTGAAAGCTTTGGCTTTTCTCTTATATAGCTTCCAAAAGCTGAGGATGCATCACTTTTATGAGAGCAAATTATTGGTAATTTAACAAATGCTCAGGGTGGTTGTTGCTATGTTCCCTGCAGACATGTGGAGTACTCAGAAACTTTATACTGTAAAAGTCTCCAGCTTTCAGTTGTTGTGATCTGAGGGCAGACTGCGACAGATGAGGAAAAAGATAAGGGAAACAGAAACATGACTGGTGAAGAAATGTGATGAGAAAGGTTTTGATACTAAAGTCATATCAGACCAGTTGTGTGGTGGACCTGAACATTTTGCACCATTGACCTGATATGACCCACTAAATCATATCCCTCAATGGTAGTTTGAGCTGTAAATCTTGCTCGCAACTCAGAATGTCTTCCTTCAAATCCTGACTGCTTCATAATGGCAAATTATTTCTGAGAGGACCGTATACTTCAGGACCATGTTGTAGATTCCAGGAATTTCATAGTGTCATGCTGTCCCAAAAAACCTGTCTGTTAGCTTAAGAGCAGCAGCTGGAGATGAGCAACTTACAATTAAACATTGAGATGAGAGGGAGTTGGAGACAAACAAAGTCTATCTACATAGTTGCTTTTTTATTTTTTGTTTGGCACAATGTGGTTCTGGGTATCCCAAATTCCAAACTGAGTAATAAGCAAAGAAAGGATATTTAGATAAGAAGGAAGATCAGGAAAAGAGAAATAGAACTTTACCAAAAGTATTTAATGTGTTTTTAGATCAATTTCTCTTTATAAGATAACTAATCTTTCAAACAAAAAAAATTAGTTAGATCTACTATAGTTCATCTTCAGAGGTTGCTATGGAGTTAGATAGGCAATTCCTAATTTAAACTGTTAAGGAGGGAGCTACTAAAACCATAATGTGGTTCAGAACTAGTAAGAGAGAAAGCAGTTATACTAAAAGAGATACTACCATGCTGAAAGCAAGTTACAAGAGGAAGGTCTCATGAATGAGTTTTGGCACTGGATTTGGTTGTCACTTATTCTTTAATGATGCTGGCATGAAAGTTGGAGCATTGATAGGGAAAAATGAGATGCGATACAGATGAGGCCTTAAATCTCCCATGGGAAAATTAACCATGAGAAAGTAAGTGAGAAAAAGAAGGAATTAAATATACTAGTGAAAAATGAAAAGTTACACTCATAAATATCATATAACCATTGTAAACTCATAATTTAGAAGTCGATAAGTAGGAGGGAGACTGGAATGTTGCATTTGCTATGGGATGATTGAAAAATGTGTAGTGTCTCTGTAAATGGTGACCTGTCCTCTGTAGATTACCATCATGTGCTAATTCTAGCCAACCATGTTCAAGAAGATAAATTTGGTTTTGGTTCAAAATATTGGTTTAAATGTCCAAAGGAAGCTGAACAGACATAATACATTTAGTCTGGGAGCTAGAGGGTTGTTACTAGTCATGAAAATGTTAGTTCCCGAAACAGCTTTAATAAGAGCAGGATGTGCTTTCTGGGTCCAATGCCTGCTTCAAGGCCTCCAATACTGTCTTTAGGGATGAAATTCCTATGTCCACATAGCTCACTCTCCGAAAATAGTGTAGTGCTTTTATTTTTCTTTTCCTGAAATGCTAATAAATAGATAACTCTGGCTTCATCTGGTTATTGCAGGTTGTTGTCTAGAATCCTGCTTCTGGAATGATGTAATTCAAAATGAGGACATTTATGGTCATGAGTGGTCTAGTCTTGGATATTGGCTAACATTTACGACCCTGTGGCTGGGTCAACTGTTGTTATTATTACAACTGCTGGTTTTGAAGCTGCCTTTTTACTATAGAGTTGTAAAAAGATTTTGAGGTGGTGCTTTTCATTCTTTTCAGAAAAAAACAACAACTGTGCAGCAGTTGTAATGGGTAATTTTGTTTGTCTTCACAACTGTGCTTTTTTTTTTCCCTCATGTCATCTTGCTCAGCATCTTTCTTAAATAGCTGGTGGAGTTTGTGTGACAACTGGGACTTTAGCAACACACTGCTGCACATCATCTTTATACTAAACTCAATTGACTCCATCTCCAGCTTTCTGCCTTGCCTGGGAAAGATCAGTACCTGGATGAAGGCCAGTTGGCTGTAACGGAAGCCTTTCCACAAGAGAGAAAAATGCCCAGGAATTTGTCCATCCACAGAGTGAAAAAGCAAGATTTGTTGGCTTTCCTACAGTCAGCCAAACTGCTATCAGAGGGTGAACAGAGAGAAACCCTTATGCTTAGTGCAAGAGTGAGAGTTTCCTGGATGATGTGGTGATAAACCCAGCATTGATACCTAGAGCTGGCATTTTTATAAAGCATATCATTCTGGCTTCTACCCATCCAAGCAATGGAAGAAGCTGCATAGATTTAAATGAAAGCAGAGACTGAGTAACTTCTGAGTTATTTTGAAAAATTCTTGCCTGGGTTGAAAGAAAATCTGAGTTTTTTTCCAAAATTTTTTCTTAGATATTCAGAGTAGGAAAAGCTTTTCTCTCCATGGTGAGTAAAATATTTCTGTAATGTGGCAGGTAAGAAAAATGCCAAACTGCTTCTAATAATAATTAAAGCAGTTGCTAAGCTTTGCTGATTTATTTTGTTAGCCTGAGCTGTATTTGTGTGTTTGTTTTATTTATCGCAGAATATTGCAATAACAATATCAAAAGAATTTACAGTGGGGTATGGTACTTTGCTTTCATCAAAAAAGTTACAGCAGATTCTTTGAATTTACTGCAGATGGTGGCAAATATTTGCCACATTATAAAGTTACACTACTAGAGTGTCATGTCTGTTATTTAGTAAATCAGGTAATGATTCACGTGGTAATATCTATTAGCTGTGGCTGGTAAAGCTCTAGTGAAATAGCAAATAAGCCAAATACTCAGCCGGTTCTTGCCCTTGAAGCAAATGGGTTGTTTTTTACTTAGTGAATGACTTTAGCCCTGCAGGACTCCCACCTCCCCAGAAGTCATGCCTTAGCATGAGCAGGACACGTGCCCATCGGGATCCCTCATTGGAGGGATCTAAGGTGTGCCAATTAACAAGAGCATCATGGGATCAAATGCTGCTTTCTGCACCTGCCCAGCTCCCTGTATGGGTTTGTATAGCGCGGGAGCACTCAGCATGCTTGTGAGGCTGGGCAAGAGACTTTTTTTTTCTCAGGAGCTCGATAGAGTTAAACTTTCTTCTTGAACAGTCGTGTGAGGTAGGAGATGCAGAAACCTGCACGTGAGAGCTCTATAAATGAATTGGAGGTAGAGGAGAAGGGCTTGGTCCCCTGGGCCTGAGTAAGTGAGTGTTTTTTGAGACCCATCAATGCAGTTTCAGAAGAAATTGCATGTTGGTTGCCAAGACACTGAGTGCACTAGTAGGCCTTAATGGCCCTGATCAGCTTTAACTGGGGCCTGCACCACATGCCTATCCCAGGCATGCTATTGAAGCTCACTCCCTGTCTGAGCTTTGTTGGAGGAGTGTTGGTCTTCAGATCAGCTGTGTTCCTTTCTGGCTGTATCCTTGATTTAGATCCTAACCTATGGGCTGACTTGCTAGTTTGGACTTGGGCCTGTCTTGTCACCATGGATGTCCCTGGTGATCACGGGGCTGTGTCTGACCTGGTTACCCTCAGTGGGTCTGATCCTGACTCTGGTTTGTGCTGCCAGCCTGACCTTGGACCTGCCTCATCACCCCAGGCTCTTGGGTGACCCTGGCTGCCATCCTGGGACTCCCCTGCTCACCTTTCCCAGGTATGGTAGGGCTGGGCTTTTGCTGCTGAGGCCCCAGGCATGGGTTCCCCATCAGATCCTGGCTCCCTGTGCCTCATGCTGAAGCTGGCCTATGTGGTGCTCTGATGTTGCTCTAACTAGTCCTGCTTGTTAAAAATGTCATGTGTATCAGAGCCCTTCTGTGTCTGTGGAGTGAATATAAAACAGGCAAATATGAATGGGGTATGTGCCCATGTTTTCCTCCCTTTTTTTATTTTCTTCCTGTCCCAAGAAATGTGTGAGGAAGCCAAATATGAACAAAGTTGCCTTTATTCCCTGTTATCTGCAGTGCTGTTGCACCTGGTATAGAGCTTAACATGTGAAAGGGCATAGCCGCATCCTGTCTGAAGTTACGGAAGAGTCTGTTCATGAGGTAATTCTGGGCAGACTGGGAGCAGGGAGCACAGGCCCTCTTGTTGGATATCTAACTCCCTCAGCAGGCTGGAGAGGTGTGAACAGCTCAGATAAGTAGATGAACTTTTTCATGCTTTTATCCCAGCTGATTGAAACGTATAAATCTCTTGGGAGCACAAAAGGCATAAAAGATCTACTTGAGGTCATCAAGCTTGTCCCCTGAAAGGCGTGATGGTTTCCCCAGATGGGAGATAGATCCACACAACCCAAGGATGACCAAAATATCTGCTGGTTCTGGAGCTTGATGTTGTAACTGTTGAAAATCACAGAATGTTTTCAGTCAGACACTGCAATAGGATAAGAATTGTCCTATTTTGCCAGTTTGATCTTATGTGTGAGACAGTCTGATGATTTTTGGCGTGTCTAAATAGGTTTTAGAAAAGAAAGAGAATAAGAGGGGACTAGAATACACTTAGGATAAGATCAGAGAAAGTACTCCTACTTTAAATTAATAACTGCATAATTTGAGATATTGGAGCACTCGCAGCCATTTACTGAGCTCCTTTTGGGGGTAAGGGAATGTGTAAAAGTTAATCCAGTTCCACAAAAAGTAATCTTGTTATGAGTTAATGCTAGCAATTTCTAAGTTAGTGAATATCCACGAGGAATTGTCCGATGTTTATGCTATCTAATGTATGTCTTTATTATGAGGGGAGTGGGATTTTTTTTATTCACTCCTCTTGCATTTTTTTTAACAGAACAATTGCCATTAAAAATGTATACTTTAGAGAGTTTTAATTACGTTAATTATCACATATTTTGTTAATAACATTTTCTTTTGAAGACGCCATTAGAGGTTTTAAAGTGTTAATTTACTAGAAAATGAAATGGGAATGCTGTTTGAAATTTGCTTTTAAATTAACTTTACTTACTTTTATGTCCTAATTAAATGGAGATAATAGTATTTGTGGAAATATTACAGAACTAGAAATTAGTGCTTAGATATTTTACTTAATGCCAAGACTTTAATCTTAATGCAATGTATCTTTTGTTCTAATCAACGTATAGCCTTTGCATTTAATTTACTGACATGTTTTGATCAAAACATTTAAATAGGAACGTTGATGCAAAGTAAAACTATCTTCACTGATAGACATTTGATGCTGTCAAACTTCTCCTAAGTAATTGATTTCTTCCCTCACCCCCCCCACCCCAAGCATCTGTAATCTCTACTGGAAAAAGCGTTGAGGGTTTTTTAGTATTTTAGCATTACCTCATCATGTATTAGGTAATACACAGTGATCCCACTTAAAACAAACTTTCCGTAGTGTGTGCAAATCTGTCTAGGATGTGTAATTCCCTTCAAGCTTGACTGCTCTAATCCCTGGTACTGCCAAAGCCACATAATTTGCCTGCTGCATAGGCTCTTTACATTGGTGCACAGATATGTTTTATTGATATGGCTGTTTCTCTGCAGTAAAAGGGATGACATTTCTATGTATCATGGTTTTCTTATCAATAGAACTGTGTTAACAGCAGGGGACATACTAGAAAAGTCAGTAAAAAACTTACTAGCTAAACATAACTTCAGTGTCTATGTGTGGATCAAACGCTGGGGAAAGCTGTAACCCAGCTGAATGCAGTGCCAGTTCTGCCCTGATAGTGAAGCCAGGCTTTACTGCATTTCCTAACCTGCCCTGACCAGGGACTTTGCACATAGTTCAGTGCAAAATGGAGAGGCAGCAGTGATGGACTTCTATATAGCACAGGGTTGCTTGTGTCTGTGTGATGCCCAGCAGGAAAATTCAACAGGCTTTCACAAAGTTCATGCTGTCCCCTAGCATGAACGCAAATGGCATCTGTTCATTGACTTCTACCGTCATGTTCAGTTATGGGAAGAAAGGGGCATTCTGCAATATTTGGTCTTCGTGTAACTTTATTCCTCTCCAGTCTGTGCCTGACAGCCTTTTAAAGTATTTCCTGTTCTGCATGTATCACTTCAGTTTTGCCGTTGCAGAAAAAGTGTTGTACTGATAGTTGGGCTTGTGGCTTGCAAGGCTGTTGCAAGATGTGATGTCTATGACAGGCTGAAGAGGATCCAAGCAGAGCAATATAATGGGCTGGTGACCAAAGTGGGGCACTTGTCATAAAAGCAGTGCAAGCCATGTAAACCAAATACCCAATTTGCTCAGAAGGGGTAATTTGAGTTACTTTTAAATAGTTAGTTTTTATGGTCAATTGGGTACTGCCACATTACTAGTAATAAGCCATAAATCTATTTGGTATAATATGAGATCATTTTTTAAGACTCTCAGACTAAATTTTCAGGTAAAGAGGAGAAATTGAAATTTATAATCTATACAATTTTTTGGTGTAATTGTTATTAATAAATTAGCAAGAAAGAGGCAGCAGATGGAATGAATTGTTGTAGTTCATTAATTTTATGATGGCTTTCTTTGCATGAGCCAATTACTTCTGTTATTGTATCTCTAAGCTGCAGTGGTGATCAAAGGAAAGGGCACACAGACAGGGACAAATCATCTTGAAGATTTCCTGCTTTCTGAGGTCGCCAAAGAAAATTCAGTCTTGGTTGTCATTAATGCTTTGGCGAAGGTATCGGGCCCCAAAAGTTGTTGCAAATGTGGTTCCTAGCTCCAAAGACTGGGCTGGAGAGATGATTAGTCTTGTTGAGTGTGCAGAAAACTGTGATCTTCTGTCTGAAATAATTACCAGCTCTTGATGATAATGACAATTTCTGAGTTTGACCTTGGCGTGCCTTCAGTTTCTCAGGATGTGTTCAGGAATGCTTTCCAAAGACGGCATGCTGCAAGTTGCAGAAAAAAAAAAGTGCCTGTATGGTTAAGGACAATAGGAAAGAAAATTATACTTGTGGTGCCTGTGACTCAGGAAAGCTCCCTTTATAGATGACACTGTGACTTCTTTAATTAGAGGACACTCTGCCATCTTCTGAGCCCCTCTGTGGTAATACACTGATAAAGTTTCATGTGGAATATGAGTTGATTTGCTTTACCTTCAGACCTTGTATTCTCAACTTGGAGATAGTGGTTGTTTTTCTGTCAGATATATGCTTTGCTTAATGACTGTACTTTATTACCTGGTAGGTCATATTCTGTATATTTTAAGAACAAACACCTCTGAGATTGTGACACGGTGGAAGGAGGTGACACGTGTCATTGCTGTTGTTTTCACTACAGCCTTGTGGAAAAACTAATTACCTTTTCATCTTGGTAAATTCAGAGGTCAGTTTACCACTACTATATCACAACATGACAGGGAACATGGGTAATTAGGTAGGCTGTGTAACCTGGATATTCCATGGATCTCATTACATCTTATTTAGAAAGGCTATAATTTGATTGGTGGAAAATTAAGGCATCTCCTCATGGGTCATTTTATCTTTCTGCAATAATAATTCTTGGCTTGATTAAAAATTGATCCAGTGTCTTAAAGTGAATTTATTATTGCTGCAATCTATCACCCACAGACAGATAATCTGGTTCCCATCTTTATCTGATTTGAAAAATCTGTCACTTATTATGTGTTGTTTTTTCCCCAATCATTTAAATTGATGGTTTGCTGAAGCAAGGTGTGCTACCATAGGCTTCTTGGAGAAAGCATGTACGAGACGCTAAGCCAGTACTTTTTACAGCATGAAATCTGATACTATGTCAAGTATTGATTGGAACTGTGTTGTGGCATCATTTTCTCAGGAGGAAAAAAAAAGTCAAGCAGAAATTTTGGATGCAGATCAATAAGAAGGACAGACAAGTCATATCGTTGGAGAAAACAGTCTGTGCGTGCTTACTGCCTGGATGAATTCCTCCCTTGCATGTTGCACCAATGGCTCTAAACTGGAGCAGGTTCGCCATTGGGGTGGTGGAGGCTCCATCCCTGGAGACATTCGAGGTCAGCAACCTGATCTAGTTAAAGATGTCCCTGCTTACTGCAGGGGGGTTGGACTGGATGACCTTTAAAGGTCTCTTCCAACTCAACGTATTCTATGATTCTGCTGTGTGCAGATCTTAAATTGGTCAATCTGTGCAGAGGGCTGTCCCAGCCCACTGGCTTTAGGGAGTATGGAAGCCACCTTAGCCATGGAGCTGAGCACCAAAAAATCTGACCTGTTCAGGTCAAATAAGCAGAAAGACACAAAGGCTAGATGGATGAACAGCTTCACCAGAATTACAGTTTTGGGAAATATTTTTTCTCTCCGTTGTCTGCTTGAGCTTTGGTGGATCTTCTTCAGTTTTCAGCTTTCATCTGACTTGCTCATGTAAAAGCAGAGTATAAAATTCTGACTGGGGAAGAGGGATCTGCAAATAATTTTAAAAACTTCTTAGTTAGAGATGTTGCAGTAGACACTGCATTATTAAAAGGATTTGACACATGCCCATCTTTAACAAAAACATTTATAATCAAGATGTAGCTATTGGAAAAACACTGTATTTTTGGTATAAGCATTAGAGAATTACTGTGATTCCTAGGCATTTTAACACACTTTCTTTCTGGTGGTCACATTAATTCCTGTCCAGAAACATAACAGATCCAGTTGTATCTACATCTATACTTATAAGTGTACTCTGGCAACTATTACATATAGTCTGATTCCTGTAGCTACCATGGAGAAAAAGATGAAAGAAGATGATGCAGCCAGCCTGACAAGGGGTAGGTGTGTGAGAGAGAGAATGGTTATTAACAGTATTGTTGTATGACTTTAGACTGAGGCAAAAAGGAAAAACATAGAGGCACATGATTTTTTGTTGAATTTCTTGAAACAGGGTAAAGCCTGAGGCAGCTCTTTCGACAAATTTCCTATTGCTTAAATATGGTAGCTCTTATCAGAATAACAGGTGTAGTTCAGCTCTGGAAGCTTGCAAAGTTTGGTACAGAAGGTCATCTATAAATTTAGACTGAAAAAAAATAGTGGAAAATGTAATAAACCTTTGGTTGTGGAATAGAAGCTGGCTGACATTCTAGCCTCGGTGTTGTCGATGTGAATTTTGCTGCTGACTTTTTTAAGACTGAAAGTTCACTTTGTGCATGTTATAAAATGTGTCCTTTCCAACTTAGTGTAAGCTGAATCCTACCAACCCTATGCAATCAGTGCCTTGCTAATTCAGGATTGAAATCCGAAAATGTGTTTGTGTGTTTGTTTGTTTGTTTTTGTTTAAAATAGGGCTAAATTACTGCCAAATTAGCATAATCAAAAAGAAAATAATTCTGTCCCTTCAAACCAGGCTGCAGGGCACACCTGTCTATCTTGGAGGGAACAGGCTTCTTTTTTCTTACTAAGGCTTTTTAAATGTGGGCTGCAAACCTGAATTGGTTCTGTTTATATTGAACAAGCAGTCTGCTCCTTTTCCAGGCCTATGAAGGATGCGTGTAACTTGTGATGCCAGATACTAATGAGAACAAGAGGTGGGAGTCTCAGAAGTGAGGGGAATAGACTTGGTAAATGCAATCTTTCTGCTTATCCTGCCTGGGTCACTCACTGCATTTGTTCAGCCTTCAGCTCTTGACATCCTGTTTCAGTTTGGGAAAAGGACTGCTCAGAAATATGTTATTTATAGATTGTACAAGTGTGTTGTACTGAGGTCCTGTAGTCCAGAGTTGTATAGCCTTTGGAAGGGCATTGTGGCAGGTTGTGTTTGTCTCTTTTGAGATGAAGCCTGCAGCTGGGACCTCAAGGCAGGCCAGGAGATGGTTCTTCACTGAGAGACATGTTGCTGTTCCTAGGCCTCACTGTAGTGTCATACCACTGGGGAAAGCAGCAGCTCCCTGCCGTTCAGAAGCAGAAGCCTCGGAGTGGCAGGAATTGCCTCTCCACAGTGCCCATCTCCTAATCCTCCTCTCAGCTCTGGACGTTTTCATGAGGTGTTGGAGATTTGCCTCAAACAAATGATGAGCTGCTGACCTTTAGCTTGGCTAATGACTGATGGTAAGGGAGAATGTTGAAGAAGAAGCTTCCAGATGCATGATCCCTTATTGATTTGCTCTCTGTGTGCCTCCCAAGTTACAGTTGATATGATCTTGCTGCTGTTAATACTTTCCCCAGAGACCATGTATTCATTGCTTATGGTTGTCCATATTCCCTACAATTAGACCTGGCTACAGGACTGGAATGCAGATAAAAGCATGAGGTGTTACTTTCTCTGCAACACATACATTTTCACATATGTGAAAAACCATCCAGATAGGTAAAGCTGTGCATCGTCTTAAAACAGAAGGGATCAAGCTAATAGACACGGGGTAGGTTTCTCCTATCATGATTCACTTAGGGCAGCAGTAATTGAGGCTGCCCTGTTTGTTTGGTTTCCCTAAAAAACTAGTTTCAGTCTAAACTTGGCTTAGAGTAGAAAATTAAAGAAGATGTTTCTGAAAATAGAGGATGCTAATATATACTAATAGATTTGTGTTTGGAATAAATGTCCCGAGTGCCTAAAAGGACCTGAAAGTTTATACTAAGTGGAATAGTTACCCTGCTATTTTTATGTGGACTTGGTATCTCCACCCAGGAAGTAAGACCAGCAGAAAATAGTGCCAACAGCATGGTAGGAGTAAGGATAAATAAATAGAACAAAACCGTATAAAAAAGTAACCTGCACAGGGTTTAGTGTCCAAGTCAGCATTACAGTCTGTGATACATGTTGCAAGGTCAGGCCATAGTTCTGCATCTGCTTTTTAATTGTTAGTGCATTTTTCTGCTGCCTCTTTATTATAGAAGGATTTTTTTGTACTTCACACCATTTGGGCTGAATCTGGACCTGTGATTCCCAAGGCAGAGCTCACATGCTTAAACAGTCTCCTTGGTCACCTCTTGCCTTGCAGACTGCTCAGGGCCTCATTCCCATGGACGAGCAGCCTGGGTTTAGGGTGTTTCAGCACAGTTCTGCTTGTGGTGTGAAACATGAAAACATGTTTATATTAGAAAACATAAATCACATTTTATAAATACAGGTTTATATGAGTTTGTGAGGTTTTTTCCTTAGCAAATGTAATGCTGGTTTTAATCTTCTTGTGTTGTAAACATGCTTCTGCTTATTCCTAGTAAATCTATGGCTCTTTGTGTAGTAGGTAAGTTTTCCAAAATATGAAGACCTGCCTTGTGGGTGTGGGCACTCAGAAGAAGTCAAAGGGCTTCAGTGGGAGATTGCTGTGTCCACACTTTCCTGAACATGGCATCAATTACTTGCCCTCCTAAACTCTCCCTCAGGCTGTTAGGCAATTGCTTAAGAAGGTGTTGGTCTGCATTTTCACTTTCCTCCACCATATCTGTGATTTCCTCACTAAAGAAATACCCAAGAACATCCATCTCCTGTCTTGTCTAATTAGATGAGCCTTCTCAGTCATTATCAGGTCATTTGTCTCACCCATTTCTTCTCACAAGCAACAAATCAGGCAAGGTTCTTGGTATATTCCCCATTAGCAGTGTTACCAATGAAGGAGGGAGAGAGGAAAATGGTTCACAGAGTATTGATGCAGATGCTAGCACTGAAAGCTGTGCTATATCTGAAATCAAAGGGTTATTTTTCTCTACCCTTCCCTTTATATATTTCACTTCTCCTTCCCTTTATTTATAACTGTTTCCAAAGCTTGAGAACTAATTACCACATTGTGTAGTTTCATTTACTCATCCCTCACATATAAAGTATTTTCTGTGCTTAGAAAATACCTAACTGCAGTAAAATCTGGGAATCTATGTGCGAACAAAAAAAGATGCAAGTACAGATAGCATGAGTGCTAGAGGTTGTGTATGCTACAAAGACTCTTGTCTGAGCAGAGGCAATGGTACTGGGGCAACAGTAAAGTGTTTTTCCATGCAGTATTGGATATTGAGAGAGTTACCAACCGATTCAAGGTTAAATGAAGTTTCATAACTACAATGTTAGATACTGCTGAGGATCTCAGGTTATTTAATATATCATATGTAAGGTTTTTTGGGAGGGAAGGAGAAGAGAAAAGAAAGGAAAGACTAATTAGAAAATGAAGCATGGGAATTTGTAATCTGTGATTTTCACATGAGCGTATAGTGTTTCTTTTGCATGACAACTATTATAATGCCCACATAACCAATCTGATATATCCAAATAAGTGTTCTGCTGGATTAGCAGATGTTATGAGTGGTCTGACATGCACAAGGAAAAACTCTGCATCTCCAGCCTCCTTGAAAGCATCTCTTTGCCCAGTACACTACCTGCTGTGTCTTGCTATGATCCTTTGAAGCCTTTGTAGGTGTTCTCTGGGATCCTTCTGAGATGCATATAAACTAGTAAACACTGATTTTGTGTAAATACAACATTTTTCCAGGTGTTATATGAGACATAGTAGATATTCTTGTTGGAGAGACATCCAACCTATGCATACTTATTGTGAGGTGTTTTTTTTCCTTTCCTAGATGACTCATCAAAAATAATTCTTTTGTGAAAATATACAGTCAAAGAGCAGTGCAGTATGTTATAATGCAGCAGGGAGCTGGGCTGTACAGGAGGCATGAATAGTGGTACAGAGTTGGCTACTGCCACCTGTAGAAAGTCTTTCTCTTTGTCAGTTTAAACCCTGCTTCTTCTGTGATATTTTGTTCTCACCCCTCAATGCAATTCTGTGTGTACCTCAGAAAGTGTGCTGCAGCTCCATAGCAGAAGTGGAATACTCTATGACAAAGATGTTGGAAGGGAATTCTGTTGATCATCCGTTCTGACCTCCTGTTGAAAGTTTTGGATTAGCTTTTCCAGGGCTCTGTCAAACTGAGTCTTGACTGTTTCCAGCAAGGGAGATTCCACCACCTCTCTGGGCATCCTATTTCAGTGGTTCTCATGGTGAAGAATTTGCCCTAGAGCAACTTAGTTCTCTGCATAGTATTTGGTGTGCTCTTTGCCACTGTGATTGAAGGGCCATTTTACAGACTACTTATATCTAATTGAAGAAAAGTATGTGTATTATAAATAAACACAAGAATTGGAAATGCATATGAACATTCAGGAAATCTTTGAGAACTAAGATAGACTTGAAATTATATCCAGCAAAAACGCTCATTCCTAAAGCATCCAAGTTCAGTTTCATTTACTAACCATGGTGATAATGGAATGATATTGCCCTGTGTGTAACAAAGCTTTAATTCAACTATTGATGCCAATAGAAATATTAACACTATTTTGTGGATCTTCCTTCCTTAGCACAATGCAGGCTCATTTTCTGTACACGCTTTCCTGTCAAAGGCATCCTGACAGTTGTTAAATCTCAAATCTGTTCTTCTTTATTGCTCTGAGTTCAGAGACATAGGCAAAGATGAAAAGAATAGAAGGGAAAGTTGAGCATTCAGGGAGAGAAATGAAAGCCATTCTGGCGAATGGAGGCTGCAGAATGGAAGACTCACAACAGTGAGGAAGAGATTTGTCTGAGGGGACAGGCAATAAAACCACATCAGAAAAGTGTGGGGAGTGGGGCAGAAGAAGAAATGGACAAAAGCGACTGTAAATTGATTCCTTGGCTTCCTGGAGATGTGCAATCCAAATGATTAACTGCAAAATCTGTGATTTGATAGATCTGGTGCTGCAGAAGAAGAATCACATCCTACTAATGAAGCAATACATGGTTTGATTAATCCTTCTTTTTCCCTTGTAAATTTTGATTTTTGTCTAAATACATCACCGCCAAATTCAGTGTTCACAGGACTAGGTCATTTTAGATGTGAAATCCTTGCCATTGTATGGTGCTGGAAGGCAGAGTGTCTTTCTAGTAATAATGTTCTCTTTTGTTTGTATGTTTCTGAATGGCTAATGTGATTGCATCAACTGTGCAAGAACTGTTGAACTTGATTTTTCAATATATCAAGGAGTATTTGTTTAGAATGAGATGACATTTGATCAAAATACTGCAGGAATAGCAAGGATGAACTGTTTATGCTCTAGGCCTTTATAATGAGCATATGCTCCGTCATGTTGTAGACATGAAGCACACTAGGGTATTTTTGAACCTTACAACAGCAGCCAGGATTTCTGCCTTCCCTGGAAAGTGAAGAAGAAAATGTATTTCTGCTCTCCCTGGGGAGAAACGGGTGGCTATTCAGTTGGAGAAGTACTATTACCTTCCTTCTGTTTTTCTCAAGGAAATTGGGTATTTAATGATTGTCTTCATACAAGCACTGACTCTGGTAGGTAGGAAACAAATGGTTACTTTACACAAGCCCTGCCTTAGCATGCTGCTTAAGCCTATGACTGATTTTCTGGGTTGGGTTTCACATGAGTTCCCACTTGATGCTCATTACCAGCACAACTGAGCATCTCCCAGCAGTGTATTAAGCAACATGTTCAGCGTTTCTCCTCCAGGGAGAGAACAGGTGATATGAAGAATAGTCACAGAGTCACAGGAGTGTGGTTCACTTCTGGTGTGGGTTTTTTTTATTTGTTTGTTTGTGGAAAGCAGTGCATTTTGAAGGTGTTTATTCCCTGGGGAACCCCAGGAAATGAGAGCCTTGTGTTTTTTGTAGGAAGTCTTTCTTGCACCAGAGAATTTCTTAACTAAAGAAGTCATCCTTGATATTTTGTCGTGCATAAATATTTTGTCCTATCCTATGCTGTTGGTGCCCTGCACTCATGGCAGCGAGTGCCTTGGTGCTAAGCACCATGACCTGTGAAACCCAGTGGTTCATGGAAGTAACAAGAGGCAGGGCTGCTTGGATGGACTCTCCAAAGCAGCATTTCTGACTTAGTCCTGCAGTTTGTTGCACTGACTGTCCTTTACAGAGCATTTAAGGCATCTTGTCTTTGGGTTGCTATGAAATCAGTGTCTCAACTACTTATAAATTTGCCCTAATTCCTCCTACCTCTGACCTGCCCAAAGGATATAAGGAAGCTTTACATTTTCCATTTTGCAGAAGAGAATTTTGTGGGGATAAACTTATCTGAATTACCAGAGCCACACAGCAGCTTGTATCCATAATGGAAATACAAAACAATTTTTGGCAGTCTGATGCTTAACTTCCTGACCTTTGGCTTCAAATTCATTTGTACTCAGCTTGTCACACAGTTGTCGTTTTCAGGTCAAACTATGATTTGAGTGACTCCCCTCCCCCGGCCTTTAATGAAGATGTTTACCTGAGTCACATCTGTGTGGTGCGACTTGCAGTCATGGCTTAGGGGAGGAAGCCCCAAGGCTGGTCTGCCAGAGGTGAGATAAACTGGGACTGAAATCCCCTGGGAGAGCTTGAGGTGTGAAAAGCTGTTTTGCTGTGACTAGCTCTCATCAGTAATGATAACCCCTCAATTTTGTGCCACCTAAATTCACCCAAAATTATATGCTAAATATAAATATTCATTTTATAAATATGCATGTTAATTAAATATACATTTATTTTAAATGCATGTGTTAATTATACATGTTACATCAGATCACAATTAAGTCAATAGAAATTGGAGATTTGCATATAATCATGCTTGTATACTAATCAGTTGTCAGTCTAGAAAGCCATTTTCTGCATCTAGACAGAATAAAGACTTGGTCCAGTGATCAGTTCAAGGATTGAGTAGCAACATTAGTTCTTTTGGTTTTATGCATTTTCTTCCTAGAAAAGAACAAGAAGAAATGTGACTCCTTTTCAGTGCGTAAAGGATGCCCAATATTTCCTTCATGTTTTATTCTGCTTCTTTCAGGATCCCTATAAAATACAGGTTTTGGCCAAAAGAGGTTACTCCTCTGATATGTCAAAACTGCAGTAAACCTGCATCAGCAATTTCATTTGATGTAAGATGCATCTTCTCTTTGAGGAACGCACATTGCTTGTCTGTTGCTCAAATGTAACTTCACCTGAACCCAGATCTTCTGGGAAAAACATGAGCAATTCCACATAATGTACTGGGTAGTTATGGTCATATTACCTTTTCTGCCTGTTGCTTTCTGCATGTTGTGAGAGTATAGGTTGCTTATTGTAGTCTTCTTCTGGGTTCAATTTAAATACAGTCACAGTTTAAAAGCTATTTGAAATGACCATGACTTTGGTTCTATGTCAGAGTAGGTGAAAGTGTGTTTTTCTCCAGTTCCAATACAAATATACAAGTGTCTCTGAGAAAATACTTGAGGGCTGAACTGTTCAGAAAGCAGCATTACTTTAAGAGTTTTGTTTATCCAAAGTGTTTCTCTAATGGGAGCAGGTGACCTTTAAGGCTCAGTTTTGCAGAGATGTATTTATGGGTGCCAAGACTTAGCACAGCAGTTAGTGTGTAACCAAGGCCATCATCATTCAGAAGTGCACTTGAGTATGCTACAAAGTGCCATCCAAGGCAGAGGAATCGAGTTCATCTTTAAGTGCTCTGGTGAAGGAGATTCCTTCCTGACCTGGGATCCAGCGATCAAAGAGGAGATGAACATTCGGCTCCTGTTGGCTTTGGCAGTGGGATGCTGTGTTATTTGGGAATAAGGTCCCCATTCCAAGAAGAAATTAAAGGCTTGTTTACCTTTATGCATATAAGCACTGTCAAGGAGTTTGGTTCATGGAAAGGAGTGTATATTTAAGTCAAGGCTGCTTTTGTGTCAGAACAGTCTTGCACTGATTTAAAGGGAGGAATATAAGAAAGTGTTGGGGCACTAGTTCTCCCAACATTCTCCCCATATGCTGAAAACCTTAGTTTGGTGTCGCAAGCAGTACTGTAGTGTCTCTCAGCATGCACTTGTTATTCCTTGTTGACTTTTTCTTCACAGCTTTAAATTCACTTTTCCTCAGAAGCATTATCATTATAGAGTGCTATTCACTCTGAATACTTTGCAGGTTAAAACCCATCAAGGTATTAAAACAAACCCTGTGAAAGGTACCCATTTCATCAGTCATTTTAATCTTTAAAATATTTGCTTCAGGTATCCAGGACACCGTTGATTGCTTGCTGTATTATGTAAATCTACAGAAGAAAATAGGTCACTCTTCAAATTGTCTTCTTGTGAGGATGCAATTAAGCTGCATTAAGACAATTACTGTTTTTTAAAGTACCTACTGCTTTCTAAAAAACAATGTAGTTTTAGGTTTTGACAATGATATTTCCTATTTATTATGTTTTAATTAAAAACACCAGTAAATAGGATTAAAGCCAATTGTATCGTAATTTGGAATAACTATTGCAATTCTGAAGTAATATGGATAGTCTGCAGTACATTAATAATAGAGGAGGGAAGGAGAAAGAAAAACCCTGCTGATTATTCAAATCAAGACTTCAGGTAAATAGGAATCCTGAACCAGACATGTCAAGATTCTGCTCATGTTTGGGTCTGCATCTCTTATCCATTAAAGCAGTGGTGTGTTTGATCTCAACTTTAAGCATCCCAGAGGTTTTGTAGGTGCCGGGAAGGCTGGCTATAATTTTGATGCCAGTATTGTGATTTTTCCCAATGTGTCCTACAAGTCTGTATTCTGGCTTTTTGCAAATATAAGAATTAAGATGAACTGAAAAACTCTAGGACTAGAGGATGAAACAGACTTTAAGAAGACTCGAAGAGGTCCAAAGAGCATCTGGAACTTAATACCTACTCCTCAAAATGGGAGAGAGCTTGTAGAAAGTGGCTACTTTGCCGTATCCAAAGGATTTGCAAGAATAACAGAAGAATCAAGAAAGCATGCGTGTGTGGAGAAAAACTGTTCAGTAGACAGCAGTACTGTGTCAATAGAAAGTTTAGGAACAAACAAAAAAATTGCAAGAAATCAAGTAAATTCTGGCCTTTGAAGAGTCTATCAAAGCCATGGTCTTCAGCTTTCATGATGACATGAAAATAAGGTTCCCAGTAAGTCTGCTTCACTTAAGTTCCCAATACTATTAAAAGTGTTTTTTCTGTCTAATTTAAGACCCCTGTTTCTCTGTCCTAAGACCAGCAGCTGCGGAGAAGAAACGATTCCTTCAGAACCAGTTCTTCAGCTATGGGCATTGCTTGTGAGACCTCAGATTATCCTCCCTTTGGATGATTAGATTATAACCATGAGCATTACTCATGTTTGCACAAACCTAACCTCATAACTTGGGTTGGAAACTTTGATTTTAAAGAAGGAAATGCAGTAGGCATATTTCCAGGTTCCATCAAAGCTCATGGTGTTATGGCTGCAAGGGAATTTAGTCAAGTGAAGTGAAAGGGAATTAGAAAAACTGTAATCTGGCCAAAGAGAAGGCTGGAAAGGCCAGGTTGAAAGGGAGCTGTTTGGCTGGAGGTAGTCCTCTGGGATGTAATTTTGGGCTTGGTCTTATTTAATGTTTTCATCAGAAATTATGGGTCACAAACTATTGAAGCTCACTCATGAAATTTGCAAAGGATAAAATGATAGGAGATGAACATCTCATCATAAAGAACTGGACAACCTTGTCAGCAAGGAGGGAGAGAAATTGGATTATACTGTTGCAGTATATTTTAAGTCATGAGTGTGAGAATTAAAAGAATTTCTGCCACAAGCAGAAAATGCCAGATTTTGGAAATAATGGTAGAATCAGAACTAGATGTATTAAATGTTTTAATGACCACAAATTTATTATTTATGACTGGAGGTTAACACAAGCCTGGGATGTGTCATGTGAAATTTTTGCTGTGGAGAAAAACTGTGTGAATACTGTTAACTGTTCTGGTCATCCACATTCCAGAAGGAAGAATTCAGACAGGAACATGTGCAGAGAGTTGAAGGAGGAGTAGAAGCTTCTTTTGCAAGGAACGGCTACAACAGCCGGCACATTTAGTCCAGGTAAAATCAAGGACATTTGGTCTTTCTGTAGCAAATAAGGAAAATATTCAGGATAGGG
>NW_010179423.1:43771-47442 GCF_000695765.1 Mesitornis unicolor
TATTATAAAGGAAAATAACTACTACTAATAAAGAAAAAGCAGTTACTAGACCAGGAGTATGGATTTGCCTCCAAAATTCTCCATGAATTCTTTGTGAAACATTTACTTTTCAGGGGACTCTGACAGGTGAATGTCTTCTGAAATTCCCTGGCTCCTGAGGGCCATGAGGAAGTCAGCACAGTCCTCTGCATCCACTTTTAGAGACTAGACTTCTGGATAGGGGGTCCCCTTGGAGTCCATTACCCTCTGTAGAAACATCTGCAGAGGGATTAGTTCTCACTTAGAACTGAAAGCAACACCTGGAACTGAATCTGGCATTACAACAAGGAAGTCCCCCCACACCTGATCTGCCACCTAGCATGAGGGCAGGCACAGTCTGACCTGGTCACTGTGATGACCACTAGAAGAGCACCCTGAAACACTCTTCTGAGAGTGCCAATTCCTAAAGCATTTGCTGGATGAGCAATGAAGATGGAATTCAAGAGAAGCAAAAAGAGTGTTTCAAATTACAGGTTTGTAGCTGACTACTGCTAGTCAGTCAATTTTACTCAATTTGCACTCATGAATACAGATATTTTTTTCCTTTTTCTTCTTGATGCACAGGTGCATCCCTGCTGCACCAGGCATATTATTTCAGGCTGCTGTGAAGATGTGACTGCCAGAATAAGTTGTTACAGTTAAATTGTATATCTATATTATACAAGATATATGATACTCTTCATATCTGCAAATATTCACTTATAATAATGCAGATTTAAACATATGTTTATACATTAAAAAAATAAAAATCACGCTAGTCAACTGCCCACTACGTATTTTGCCATTTCTATACTCTCCTTCCCTTCATTGCAAACATCCTCAGGAGTCCAAGATAACATTTTAAAATAAACATTTGAGCATTGAAGTAAAACAATTCTCTGTGCAAGGAATAATATTGTGACTCTTACAGCCTTTCTGGAATATAAACAAAATCTGTTTATTAATTTGAAACAAACAGCAGTAACATCTCTGGCACCGTTGAAAAAATGAATGCTGCACACTTTGTTATAAATGTAGATAGTGAAAATGTTACTGCTGGTGCTTTCCTAAACTCAGATCAGGGGAATAATTAAGGCATGAAGATACGTTAATTAGAGGGTTTTTTTTCCTCATCTTGATTTT
This sequence comes from Mesitornis unicolor, assembly GCF_000695765.1. NCBI lineage: Eukaryota > Metazoa > Chordata > Aves > Mesitornithiformes > Mesitornithidae > Mesitornis > Mesitornis unicolor. The sequence continues at coordinate 44,933 of NW_010179423.1, forward strand.
ACTTAATGGATATGGCTCATAAATTTATATTCAGATACAAAGTAAGATATATTTTGTTTAAACTTCTATTCCGGGCATGTCCTTGGAGGTACCAAACACCCTGAAATCATCTGCCATCTGTGGGAGCTGCGAGTTCAGTGATGAGCATAAAATCAGGTCCTTTGTGTTTTGAGAATGCTAATCCATTGTTATGGTTTCCTTTTAAACCCAAAATAAACACAATGTGTGTGCTGTTAACTTAGACAGGTGCTAGAGCCGACAGCTCAAGGTTTCAGGGCAGGGGTCAAGCAATCAAAAGTGGTCCTCTCTTGCATAGATCATCAAACAGGGAGTGCATCAATGGGCTCAGTGGCAAAGGCTGGAAATTAATCAGCTCAGCCCTCAGTGTTTAGCCATGCTGATTATATACTGGCAAAGTGAGCATGAGATGACAGGCCAGAGGAGCTAAAGTAATAGGAGTTCGTGCCCAACAAAGGCAGGGAAGAAAGATCAATTTGCAATATTCTTTTCTGTGCCCATGCAACAAAGCAGAAACATGAAAGCAGAACATTAAGGGATGCTCCCTATGAACTGGACAAATCAATAAACATCAGTGGTAAGGGGGGTGGAAAAAAAGTTTCTCGTTCTGTTGTGTACCCTGAGGCCTTTTTTGTCTTTGTGAAGTGCTGAGTAGCAGTGGCCTCTGTCATGTTTCCTTTCACCTACACGGTGTCATCTGCTTCAGTCTCAAGGTGAATGCTGGTTTGCAACCTCTCAGTGAGTGTTTAAGGATATGATTCCATCTCTTTGGGAAAAGAAGGTAGGAAATGACAGACTCTGTAGAAGCTGCAGCGGCAGGTCAATGCATAGCTCCATTTCTGCATCAGAGCTGGGGCCAGAAACTGGAATTTGGTGCTTATACCAGGTGAACGGTTTCAATGATTTCAAAGATTTCAATTCAGAACTCTAGAATAAGTGCCAGTTGCTTTCATAGGGAGCACCAGATACAAAAACTGATTTGATGTATAGGAGTTTAACTTTTCTTGGAAAATGAATTCCCACAAGCAGTAGTTGGGATGATGTTAGGAATCCAGTGAAGAAATACAGAGAGATGGATCCAGTTTGGGGACGCTAATATTGAGCTCCAATAGCATTTAGGAAGGGAAGCTATGACTGAAAAGAGAAATGTTTAGTGCAGCCACAGCCAAATCTACTCAATGTTGGGCCAGTTATATTATCATCTTAAATATTTGGGTGTAAGAGGTAGGCCTATAAGTGAAAGTATCTCCTGCAGTGTTACAGCTTTGCACTGACCTTTTTCATCTGTGCATGAAATATCTTTTAGATGCATATTCAGTGTGGGCTGTTGGTGAAAGAATAGCTTTCTTTTGGCTTCCCGGTAATTTTGGTGAAGGAGTCCTTGCTGTCTTGGCAGGTTTTTTAAAAAAATGAATTGTGTATAATGCTGAAGTACCCATTCAGACATGGGATTACTCCCTTTGTGACAAAGCAGGTGCTTTACAAGGTGCAATGTATGAATAGGCTGTCACCTGCTGGCAGGGAACTGGTGATGACTATGAGGTAGGTGGGGACCCTGTCAGCTTGGGCACAGTTTCCCTGCACCCAAACAGGACAGCAGAGCTGGTCTGAAGATAGCACCGATGGTGGGATGCCATCTGAGCCCAGGTGCTGGTGGTGGCAATGGTAACTGCAAAGTACTTTTCCGGTGAATGAAAATAAACTATAAAATATTTTTTACTTGTTTGAATATTTATGTTTGTCAGCAACTTTATTCTGATATTTAGGAACTGTTTTCCCCAGTTCCCAAATAGCATAAGTCAGCCTAGCATAGCCAGCCAGAAGGAATGCAGAGCATGCTAAAAAGAAACAAAACTCATCAGATGCTAGAACCGAGTGTTGACACCTTCTGCAAGTAGGCCATTTACTTGCAGAGCCAAACCAGGTCATCACCAAATTATGTGTGATATATGTCATGACTAAGGCATGGATGGGAAGGAAATGGTTTTGGCTGACTACTTTCTGGCAGATTCACAGGGTGAATAAATTCAGAAAAGGTTATGAGAAATGAGTAGTTTCTTTCTCTTATTCATGATCAAGAAGTCCAGCAAAGGAGCTGTGGGAGGAGTGGGAATAGTTGCAGAAGTCAAATTTGTGCCTCGGATTAGTGTCCAGTGGAGCAACAGAGAGTCAAGGGGAGATGCCTGGTACTTGCAGCCTGATACTTGGGAAAAAAAATTGCTTCAAGTTTTGTGGAATCATCATCTTCATCTTACATCATCTTACATCTTCATGTAAGCTGTGTAGCCATGTACCAAACTCAAATCTCTCCTATCCTGGTAAACAAGAGAAAAGTTGTCTGGTTTCTGTGTTAGCAGAGAGCTAAACTGCTCCATCCAGGGAGCCCTAGGCTGCATGGGATTCCTGGATGTTACTGGGGGAGATTGAGAAGAAACCATGACCTAAGAAATGCATTGAGTCTTGAAAATGATAAGTAAATCAATAATTGTTGG
>NW_010179423.1:47473-55227 GCF_000695765.1 Mesitornis unicolor
AAGAGTTACTGAGAGAGGTGCAGGGGTTGGTGGTGTCCCTTTGTCCTGTTTAATCACCATGCTCCAGGGTTTGTTAGTCTTTTAAACTTCAGCTAAACAAGTTACTTTTGCACTATTCACAGATGACACTGGGGTTTACATGGACTTCATACACAGAAAAATCCTTGTTTTGTAACCTGTTTTTGTTTCTCTGTGATGAAATTGCATGAACCTGAAGGTTCTAAAGTAATCAGAGGACTACTAAGGACTTAAAATACTTTAATTTTTCTAACAGCAAAATTTGTTTTAAAAATATCACACACATTTCCCAGGAAACAAATCTGCATTGGGAATTAATTTTGGTTAGAGAACTGAAGAGTGGAATTGTTATTTATTTCACTTTAGCATTCCATTTTGTGCCACCTCACTTAGTGCATGTGCTGATTATTTTTCTCTGGATAGCACAGCTATAGTTTTTGGCAATTGTTGAGGGAGAATGTGAAGTGTTCAAAGGTTAAATGGGATGGCCGATGTCCCACCTATGTGAGCAGGAAACATGCGTGAGGCTTACAGTAGCAGGAGATTTCTGCTAAAATAATCAGCGATGGAATAGTTAAAATTGAGGTTTTTAAAATATATTGTCATTGTCAAGGTTTTAAGTTTCCGGAATTGAAAGCCAAGGCCATATACGCTCTTCTCTAAAGACTCTTTACAATGAGAATAGTAGACATTTTCAGTATTTAAATAAAATAAGCTTTCCATTTACAGTAGATTCAGGAGTTCTGCTTATCGATCCAGCCCAATGAAAGCTAGACAGAGGGAAAAATATTACATAAAATTCTCAGTTTTAGTTTGGATAGGCTAGAAGTTCTAAGTTGCGTCTGAGTACAGGTGTTGAAAACCAACCTAATGTCACCTGGGCAGACCTAAAAATGTTACTTTGCCTTTTCAAATAACATTGACAAGAAAAAATTGTCAACTGAGAAGAACTTTTTGGATGTGCATGTAGTTAAAAATGGAACAGGAGAAATAGCCGATCTATTTGATAACAAAAATGTTCAGACTTTTTCAACAGATAAATTTTATCAACAGTTTCCATTATGCAAAAATCACAGCCTATTGACAATTTTTTTTTTTACCATCAGGTGTACCATCATTTTATTATTCAATATCAATTAAATATTGCTGGTTTACCCTGTGGAAGTGCTATGCTACTTTTCAGAAACGTCTACAGCTTAGTAGATATTTTGGCTACTGTAATGGTGATGGACCTGAGACTAAATTGGAGGAAAGGATGCTAGTGACTGCAGAGGAGCAAAAGGGTCTGGAAAGAAGTGAGGGGAAGGAGATCCAAACACTGTTCCAGCCAGAGCTTTGTCTCTGAAATGCTCATAACAGACTTTATCTTCACTTGAGCATTCCCAAGCACTTGTTCCAGTTTTCATAATCCCTTATTTCCTTATGTTTCAGGATATACTTTGTGATATATCTGAGATCTGACTTCATTCTGTTCCTCTCTGCCATTATATCTCATTAGCTTTTTAAGTGAAGTCACGGCTAGTTGTGGTGTGATAGGCACAGTTTACGTATGGTTATATTAGCTCTTCTGAGTGCAGGAATGTGAGGCCTCTGGACAGTTGGGTCTGATTTTTTTCTGTTTGGTTTGTGGTAAGTAAAGCTGCGACTTAGAGCTCATTAAGGATAACTCTTAGGATCATTTTTGTTTTGCATGTGAGTGAAAATGCAGTTGAAAAGAGAAAGGAGATTTATTGGAAAAGCTTGAATTATTTTGTTTTGAATTATTTCTTAAAAGTAAATTGAATCAAAACATTTTTGATGAGTAAAATCCAGCATTTTGACATCACAGAAATATTTTTAAAGAATTACATATATTCCCCCCCCAGTTGAAAACAATCAAAGCCAATAGCTTTGCACAATAGTGTTTAAAAGTTGACAAAATTGCATTTTGCCAGTTGGTGCTGGACTTTGGGATTTGGTTTTCTTGGGGCTTCTCTGTGGTGTGGCTCCTTCTAGCATCATTATACTGATCTCTGCCCTTAGAAACTGCTCATAGGTAGTGGTTACTTGTTCTGTTGCTATTGCCAGGCCTTATCAGCCGTGTTAGCTAGCTGCTTATCACTCAGATAAGCAGAAATCTGCTCTGTCATCTGCTAGCTACCAAGTATCATTCACAAGCATTTTTTCTGTTGCAAGATGGACATGAAACACCTGCTAATATCAGATTGGTGAGTAAATCCTTTTGGACCCTTTATAGGAGGCTACACACAGGCTGTTCCTTCAGTCCCCAGTAAAAATGTGTGAGCATTTCCAAAAGTTGATGTTGATTTCTCTGTGATCTGCATCCACACTTAGTTGCCCAACTTTTGGAACAGCAAAGGGAACCTCATTTTCAGGGATCTCTGTGGATCCCTTGCTGAAATGCATCTCTTATCATGTCATGCCCTACACTGGGTTTAAAAATAATTACTTATCAAGCAGTGAAGATCCTAGGTCGGCACACTTAAAAAATAAGAGCAGACTGGTTTTTAAGTAGTTTGGCAATTACTCTGGCAGTGGTTGCTGACGGTTCAAAATCTGTCCCTCCTAGTTTGAGGGAGCCTTGTCTGTTGTTAATGCTCCTGATGAGGCTACAGTACCTATCTGCTCTGATTCACTGGTACAACCAATATCTGTGAACTCTCTGAGGACATTCTTGGCAGCTGCAGGACATAATTACCACATTTGAGAATATCTTTTAAGCATTTGGATCTATGGCTGGCTTTTTAGATTGCTCCCCTGCTAACTAATATGTTACTGGTTTGACACAATTGACAGCCGGCTGTGCTGGTGGCTAAAGAAGTGCCTCTGGGGCTGTCTCAGAATGAGGTTAATGATGGGCTAGATGAGTTCCCTGTGTTTCCTATACATCATTTACCTGGAATTGCGCTCTCCGCTAGGCTGTTCTGCGATGACAAGGGATCTGACCAAATCGCCATTTGTACTAAATGGTGCAGCTATTCCACTGGGCCAAATTTTGACTTATTTACTGTTTTTTTGATGTACCAACAACAGGAGCAAAAAATGTCCGCTCTGAAAATGCACTGTTTTAATAAAGGAAACGACTGCCAAACATCCATTTTGGGCTGGACTGATACTTGTTAACTGTCTGAGTGTCCCTTATCGCTCTCACGCTGTTATGATCCACAAAGGAGTGTTTGTACTTCACCGTGCTGTTGGTTTTCTAGCTTCCTCCCTGCAGGACTTCTGGAGACCATGATGAATGATGCATTTGTGAAGCTTCTATGTAGATCCCATGTCTACAAGTGCCTCAAACATGGAAGTTTAATAGCTATTTTTCTTGTGAAACTTCATTTGTGGTCAGCTGTGCAAGGTGAAGAGCAATCATAATGTTGATATGCAGCGCTGATGTTTCAAACAGAGCCACAGGAAAAGAATTATTATATTTGGGGAGGGCAGCACTAAAGGGATTTTTTTCCCTTCAAGCTTTTCCTTCTTTCTGAGATGGATGAAATAGTTAAATCATTTTAAAAACAAATTCCCATCCTCCCTGATTTAAGATCTATTCCTGCAGTATGTATGGCACAGGGGAGATACTGTAGCATTTTTATGAGGAGATAAAATATTGGCTTAATGATAATTTGGCAAAGTTTCAAGATATCTGAGAAGACTTCCTGGAAATTAAAACCAACTCAAATGCAAGAGAAAATTAAGCTAGTGACCCCAAGTACAAAAGGGGAAGAGCTCAGACATCCATTCTTCCCTGCTCTTTGCTTTATTCTTTATCTCTCTCTCTCTCATTTTTTTTTTTTGTTTTTAATCTCCACTTGCTAATCATCTCCCTTTGGTCCTGGCTTCTCTCATTACAAGGTGGAAGAATGGTTTGGTGTAAGTTTGCTATTGCTACAGCCACACACGCATAATTTTCCAGGGATTTTATTTTTTGAGGATGGTGAAACTTAGTGTGAAACTTTCCAAATCAAGTACTTGTATCTGATTGGGCTCACTGAGGCCAAACCCCATTTCTGCTTGCAGCCTGAAGGCTGAGAAGGGATACTTGGTTCTTTGCGGAAATTAAACTCTTCCCTATGCCTAAGCCATTTGTACCATTTTTCTACAGGAAATGCAAACTGTGAACACGTGTAGCATGTCCTAGAGACTATTTTGGTCTTCCTATTGCTGCTGCTTGTACAACTGCATCTAAGCAGACTTTACTGTGCTACTCCCTCTTAAGAGACCTGAGATGATCCTCCTGGCCATCCTCTGATGAAGACCTTGTTTTTGTGACCTGTGTAATTTTTTGCTCAGATGGAAAATAGAGAATCAGGTCCACTAGACCTCTTTGTAGCATGAGGAGTAATTTCTTCTTATGTATTGAGCTTTTGACCTGATTGCTGGGAAGAGTGGAAGGTATGTTAATTAGAGTCAAATTTCTGAAATCAGCTGTTGCTTGTTCAAGTGATTTTTCTGAGGAATGAAGCATGGAGAGGGCTTGTGGACCATGCTTGGAGTCTAGAATAGTTTTGTCTTGGGAAAGGCAACTTGTCCTAAGAAAAGCTCTGGAAATGCTAGTCCCTGCAGGTCAGAGCTGTGTTGCTGTAATACATCAGCCTGGTGTATATTGCCACCATCTGTAAGTCCCGCAGATGTCAGCAGTTCAAGTGCTGATAGAGTCGAACTTTTCAAAACTGTCATTCACAGCCTTGACCCTGGTTCCTGATAAAAGTCAGCACTGGCTTTCAGGTTTATTTCATTTATTTATTTATTTTATTTACATGGTAAGCCCTTAAAATCAGAGGTCCAAGCCTTGCACTCTGACCTGTTGTTACTTGCTGTTCCCATTCCTAGCCTCTTAGCTCACGTTCTGCCCATCACCTGTTGTGCTCCAAAACCTTTCTTGAAAACCACTGTAATTACCTCACAGGGCCTGTGGAGTTGGTTTCTTGTTGAAGCTCAGGTAGTCAAATTCTTTTCTTTTTTTTTGTTGTCACGAATTAGAGAAACTTATGCTTGAAATGGCTCTTAGTCCTCTCCCCCTTCTTTATTCCTTTCTTTGCCTTGGACACTTCTTCTTATGGTGTGCCTTCTAAAACAAACTATTACATGTTCAAGGCACGTCTACTACTCTGGCTGGAAGAACCAGAGTCACTGAGAAGAAGCTTAGAGAAGATGTTGCCTGCTGCTTTGACCCTATGGCTTCTGAGTAGGATGCTCTGGATAGTCCAGCTGTGTATGCTCCAAGACTCTTGAGCTGTTTCTGGAGGGCAATGGTAGGACAATGTTAGTGGAATCTTTGGGAATAAATAGGCTTTGATTTGAGCTAGTAGAAATCTAAAGGAAAGTCCAGAAAGTCTAGACTAGAGTTGAGCAAGAAATTTAAGATTTCATGGTGCATCTCCATAGATACCTGGGCACTAGTTTTGTGCTTTCTAGCCACTTGAGGAGAGAGGTCAAGACTTGGATGCATCTGGACTCCCCCACTTGGTTATTGGCATCAGCAAGGTCCATGCAGAGATCGTTGAAGATTTCCCCCTTATTGTACATGTTATAGGGAGAAAGTGAACTGATGGTTCAGGTGCTGAGATAAGCCACCTAACTTCGATTTGTGCCTGATTTACCACAGTAAATCTCTGGGACCTTAAGATCTCTGCAAAGCTTTGGGAGCTTGTAATCCCTTTAAAATAAGGCATACCCAGTGTCAGAAAGAGACTTTCCTCTATGTTCTGTCTTTGCATTCTCATATTTACAATTCCTTTTAAGAAAAGGGGTGAACTGAGGAAGAGGAGGAAACTATAAAGACTGCAATTTTGAAATCTGGTTGGCTGTCTGTTTTTTTATTTCCCCCACTCAAGGAGATTATTCAGGGAACCACTATATGTCTGTGAATTGGCAAGGTCTGTGAAATTTTGGATAATCTCTAAAAATGTGTGTTAGCTACATGAAGATCTTGCTTGTGGGATTCAAGTAATTAGGACATAAGTAATTAGTAATTAAGGAATTAAATAATATTGTGAAATTTCGAAAGTCTTTTGGCAGGCTGAATGAATATTTCCCTGTGTATTTTGTTTGCTACTCTCCTGTTTTACATCATGTAGGTCAAATATTACTTGGGCCTGTTTAGGCATGAACTTGGGGTGGGAGGCAGAGGGCTTGTTCAAAACTTGCTTAGTATGTTCTCGTTAGTACTGGCTGGTGGATCTGTGTGCTCTTGTTTCACATAATGTGCTCCCCTTTGCAACACCCAATCCTTTTAAGACTGTTCTCTCTTTTTGTGGCAAGGGTAAAGCATGCATACCTCCCTTTCCTGCCTGTCACCTTGTATTGCAAAAGGACAATTTCTTTCAAAATTGAAAAGACCCAACTTCCTTGGCCTGAGGAATCCAGTTGAGATGTTAGAGAACCTCAAGTGCCCAGCATTTTCTGAAGATTTGCCTTTTTTTCTGTGTTGTTCCTTCCGAGTTGTAGGTCTTTAGCAAGATGCTGTGCTGGTCCTGCTATGGATGTAAGCAGGCTGACCCCAAAAGGTGAACAGACCTTCCTCTCATCTTGAAAAGGTGCAGGGAGGTGTGGACATATACAACCTTACAGACCTGAGCATCACCTGCTGATACTATTTAGTTAAAAGGGAAAGACATATGACTGGGTGGTTTGGTTTGGTTTCTTGGGTTTAGTTTTTTTCTTGTTGTTTTGGTTTTTTTTGTTGTTGTTGTTTTTGTTGTTGTTGTTTTTTAATTTTTTTGTTATTTTTTTAATATGTATATTTTGTTTTTAATTGCAGCACTGTGGAAATTCAAGATAAATGTCAGGGATTTCATCAGAGGGGACAGTGACTGAAAAGAAAAAACCTAGAAGAAGGAGGTGGTCTTCTTCTCGCTAGACTCCCTATGAATTATATTCTTGAGAGGAATGTGTATTACAGATACATGCAGTATAGTTTTGCATCCAGAAAATGACACCAAGGACTTAAGATTTCAAAGACTTTGGACATTTATCTCTTGTAAATGTAATTGTATCCAGAAGTAAATAAGACTCTGCAATTTATAGGCACTTTAATCTTGCACTATTTATGGATATAGAATTGCTTAGAATAATGCTGGTTTATTTTATACTGATGGCATTGTATTTTTACCACTGTAGTAAGGGTTATTTCAGCTGTGAACCTTTATTAGAGTCTGTGTGTTTCTAGAGGGTTATAAACTGGCTCATGTTGTCTCTGAAGCAACATGAACTCTTAAGCTTGGAGAAACGTAGTTAAAAATTTAAGATCCGTCAGTGTACCAAATATTTATGTTTATGGATAAAAATAGAGGACTCTTCCCAAACACGGATGGGTGTGCTTGTATGAATGTTCTGAAGAGAGAGTTAAAATTAACAGCAGTTTGTCTGATTATGCTATTTGTTATGTAAGGAGGGAGAGGGTGCACACAGACCTAAACAGAAATACTTTCACATTCAGAGAAAGTTACCTTAAATAGACAAAACCCCCTTCCTTCTTCTGGGAACCGGTCCATACGTGGTGCTTTTCCCTCTCACCAGGGCAAAGTGGCTGTGTTATTGCCCAGCTGAACAAATCTCTGGCAGGCTGTGGGACTGCAAGAGAACACCCGCAGGTGTAGTATTTCAGTAAAAAGTAAGGTTTAAATTTCTAGCATAAAAAGAGGCTGGTAGAAGCTACATTAACACAAGACAGAATGTACCTCCTTTCTAATTGTAATATGTTCACTTTTAATCAGCAGTGGTTTGACATCTCCTGCTGA
>NW_010179423.1:55258-55625 GCF_000695765.1 Mesitornis unicolor
ATAAGAGAGTTGCAGAATCAGGGCCCAAGTTTCTTAGCTATTGTGTCCTGGGACAAAAGAGACATGCCGGGTCACTTTAGAGTAAACAGAGGGGTTGGAAAGTGAGGTGAAATGGAGAAAATGTTTTGGATCTTCATCAACCCACAGAAATATCTCAGCTGTTGAGTCAGCAGCAGGGGTGTTTGTACCTAACTTTAGCCCTTTTATCCTTCCTGCTGTGCTGACACAGCTGCATTTGGATGCACTATGGAGGCTTTTCTCAAATGCTTGTTTCCTGCAAGATGCTCAGATTTTTCTGCCTACTTTCTTCTATTGCTGCCTCTGATTCTGTTAGATATATATGTGTATACATATATATACACACACA
>NW_010179424.1:0-12925 GCF_000695765.1 Mesitornis unicolor
CAGGACTGATTTTTGACCTCCACTTTCCTTCCTGTGTAGATCTGTCTTTTGTCAAGCAAATTGCTTGGTTTCACATTAATTCCGTAACCGCTTTCTATAACAAATGTTTGTACACCTTCTCGTTGGAACTAGAACAAATATGCTGTGCTTTTCACTTAAAATATATTGATGTAAAGTAGGTTAAGTCAGATAATAAGTAATTGCCATGGCAACCCCATCATTGTTATAAGAAACAGACTTGTGCTAGAAAGGAAATGAAAGCTGTGTCAGACGTATATCAAAACACAGTTTTTAATTTTTAGTCCATACTAACAAGCTTTTTCTTTGACATCTGCAATTTTAAAATTGTATTTCTAGTTCATATGCTTCTTTCCCACTTACAGTAGTTAGTAAACTTATGCATGCTGGAACGTGGAGCAGTTTTACTTCACTTTTACATTTCTTATGAAAAAATATAGCACTTCATTTATCAACTTAGAGATCATAAATTCCATAATAGACTCTTGTTGAGCTTGATATTTCCTGACTAGACTGTGTCTTATAAATATTAAAATAAACATCTTTCCTAGCATTGAACAGTTTTGGACTTGTGGGGAGATACCTGTTTTTCCCAAAAATTTTGAATGTAGGCGAAGATATTTCTTACAGTTGTGGGGTATTTTTGGTTTGGTTTGGTTTTTTCTTTTTGTTGGTTATTTTGGGAATTTTTTTATTTTGTTCTTCCTCTTCTTGTTTTTTGTCTTGCTTTTTGGGGGGAGGTTAAAGGGTTTTTTTGTTTGGTGTTTCTTTATTGGGTTTTTTATGGTGTTTTATTGTTTTGGGTTTGTGTTGGGTTTGGGTTACTTATTTTGGTGAGGCAATCAATATTTTTTAATACTGTAAGTGTGCTCATGTAATTGGTTTTATGTACTTTTTCAGAATCTGAAACAAATTCAGTTTCTATTTAGCTTTTCTGTTTAGTTTCAGATTCTGGTGCAGATTCTGGCTCAGTTTCGCACTATGCCATCTCCCCTTCCACATTCTTACAAATTCTTAGAGGCAGTGAGGGACTGCTAACTCAATAGCACAAGTGCATATACAGAGCGCTTCCTTTCAGTGCAGATAACTAAGATGAAGGTCAATCCAGAGAAGGGGTATCGACTGGAGACCAAAACCAGGTTTTCACACATCGCAGTAAAGCACAACTGTAATTCTTGCAAGCAACTGAAAGTCAAAGCAGGGGTACAAGGGTCTGTAGTAATCACAACTATGCTCAGGTGAGTGTAGCTCACTGTTTCTTCTTAGCCCGTTTTTTCTAACTTTTTTTACCAACTTAATGGAAGCTCATGGGTTTAGAAGTGGTGCAAGTACAACATCTACTAGTTCTCAAAACAAAGTTGAAATTAAATGAAAATATCTCTTGATACGATTATTTGATTGAAAAGAAACTCATGATGTGTTATGCTCTAGCATTGTTGGATCAGATCTTGCCAGTTACGAGATGCAGTTGAGATGATTGTGTGTCTTGTATTAGAGCAAGCCTGTAACAAAGTGAGAGAATACAGAGTTGTACTTTTTTGCCAGTAGTCTGTGTTCTTGGATGCTTAATTGGATGGGAAAATAGGGCAAGGAGATGAGGAAATAGACTTGAGGGTTACATTAGCTGATATTGGCTACAAATTCACCATTCTATCTGGGAAGAAAAATTTGCATTGCTATGGTGCATTGCAGTTGTATATATATTAAAAATACGTTAAATCTTCTGTAATTTTTTGACAACTATTCTGGAATGCCAGGAGAGCTGTTTTTTTGAAGACTTGTGCTATAACTATTTGAATTTGTACAGAAATCGGAATTCAGAACTCCAGGAACACTCACTTTGTGCCTGTAATGGTCCTGATACAACAAAGAGCTGTTAGTGAAAGGATGATCTTCACTTTAATCCTGTTGGATCTAGACTCTATGACACCTTATATGAGGAAAAGTATGATACAGGTTATTGTCTTCCTGATCTTCCAAGAATCCCCTGAAGGCTGAAGAGGTAGAGACTGATTTCACAGAAACCACCATCCCTGACAGTCTGTATTGGGAGGTATCCTTGTGCTAGAGTATCTTCTATCCTCTGAGCATCACTGTAGGAAATACACCATGAGGGTAACTGCAGCTTGCTGCCATAGCTTGAGATAGGAAAGAACTCATCTATGCTCTGTGCTGAACTATGCGTGATAATGTGCTAGAGCTGAACTTCATAAATGAGTTACTGTGACCTGACAAGTTAGTACCTATCGTGTGGACTATGGTAAATTCTTGGTGTGCAGGCTTCTTAGCCTGCAGCAAAGCACGGTATTGCAATTTTGCTAACTTGTTCTGATGGGACACAGCCTTCCCACGTAGACCAGTCCTGTGCGAGTTAACCTTTCCCAACAGTGGGTTTTCTTCCTCTTTGCTTTTAAGAGATGACTTCATGAGATCTAGTGTGATAAGTAATATTTTTCTGGAGTTCCTAGGAATTAGGGTATATTCAGCCTTTACCACACAAGTTGCCATGAAATGATGAAGACTGTCTAGTTTCTGTGCTTACCAGCCTGTATATTACCTGCTGACCATAGCAATATAGGGCCATGTCTGTACAGTACAAAAAGTTATTGACTTCCCTCACTTGGGATGATAGAGCAAAGAAATTCTTACTGTGCTGGCCTTCAATAAAAGAGCACCCAGGCAGAGGCCTTGGTGTCCTATATAAGAAGACAAATAAGAGCAATAATGTGCACTTGAAGACTGACATGTAGAAGAATCTCATTTTGTTGAAAAAGCAAGCTGGAGACTGAAGAGCTCCAGAAGGAAGTACAAGTTTTTTGAATCCTTCCCCTCCACAGGTAAAGTAAAGAGAATGTCTGCATGGTACTGAGCAGCTTTACCAAGTCACGTAGGGATATTTGTGACCAAGCCAGGCTCTTCTCAGTGATGCCCAATGACAGGACAAAGGGCAGTGGGTGCAAGCTGGAGCATAGAAGGTTCCATGTGAGCATAAGGAAAAATGTCTTTACTGTGAGGGTGACAGAGCACTGGACCAGGCTGCCCAGAGAGGTTGTGGAGTCGTCTTCTCTGGAGACATTCAAAACCTGCCTGGACGTGTTCCTGTGTAATCTAGTCTAGATGATCTTGCTCTGGCAGGGGGCTTGGACTGGATGATCCCTTCCAACTCCTAACATTCTGGGATTCTGTGATATGACAGTATGATCATCTGCACTGCTTTGTGTACTATGTCTTTGTATGTGCAATTTTGCAAGGCTAGTTATTGTGGTAGCACTTCCAATTTCGTAGCTGTCTGTATGTTTAAATTTCATACTAAGTGAATGGTTTGAGTGTAATCCTTTTCACTCTTGTCAGCCACAGAATCTGTCTTGTTAGGTTTATTTCTTTCACTTCATTTTAAGTATACAGAGTTTTATAAGAAAATAGCATATGATTTTAAGTGAGAATTTAGATTATATTTAATATTATTTTTAAAAGCATCAATACTATCTAAAATATGGATTATGAAGTACCGTCGGTATGTAGAGCAAGAAGTTGGATCCCACATTTATCATACTTATGGCGTCCTACTCAATTAATTTTCACCAGACTGCATTTTAAATATTATTTATATATTAGTGTGTGTTACTGACATCAGATGTCATCTTTGTCAAAGAGGAAATTTGAACTTTTGAAATACAATGTCTCTTTCTTCTGGTATTAAGTAGGTTATTTGTTTTTTATACCTAGTCTGTTTAGCTTATTAAGTTCAGACTAAATACTCTTTTTTGTCTTTAAATTTGTCATTAGGCATGGGAAACAGTAACTGTAATTTTTAAACTAAGTGGCTTTATTCATGAGCACTGAATATGGTCTTGAAAATGTCCACTCTGAGAGAAGCTCGTGTTCTGTTCTGCTCTTGTAGTCATCCTGCTCATCCCAAGAGAAGCTACACCAGTTACCATATCAACCGACACCTGATGAGCTACATTTTTTGTCTAAACATTTCTGTACCACTGAGAGCATTGCCAGTGATAGCAGATGCAGGACCACTGCAATGCGCCCTCGGTCCCGAAGTCTCAGGTGAGTTTGTTTCTCTGGAAACAGGTTCAATCTAAATTCACATGTCCTGGAGCATCATGGTTTTATACATTGGAAGTATTCACTATTTTTGTAATTGCTGAAGTATAATTCAAGAGGTACACGTCTGAGGCTGAGTTATGAATAGTTCATTTAAATTCTTCCTCCTAATTTTGATCATGACTTACTTCAGTGGTTAACATTGTAAGCTAGGCCTAAAGGATGGCAACAAACCCTGTCTTGTTGTCAGTGTTGGTCTGACTATAGCTATAGTTCTCTTTCAGAGCTCAAACTGTTATCATTGAAGTATTTGCAAAACTAATTCAAAATGTATTTATATCCTAGGACTATCTGGAAAGAAATGTGATAAAGAACAAATGGGGTGAGGGGAGGCAGGTTTATGCATCAATTTCTCGTCTTCAACCAAGATAAACTTCAGTTTCATGTTTACCAAAGGCTAGACCTCTGCATTTTATTTGCAGTGGCCATTTGTGTAAATGTGTGTTGTCCCAGATCAGTTCTAAACTGTCAGAATAGTTTAGGTTTGGAAAATGTAGATGCTAAGGTGTTTTTTTTTAAAGAACTGTAAGGGGAAAAAAAAGGAAGTATTATTTCTAATTGTCGTATTGATTCAAAAGTTTGAAGTTTCACAGGTATACAAATCTTAAGGATTTAGGTTTTTAGTGCAAAATATTTTAACTCTGCTTTTATATTATTTTATTTTAAAATCTGTGTAGACTGTTGTTACAAATGAGGTTGCTACCTGCATGAAACTGCACAATTACTAAGAAAAAGAATCCAGTTTCTCTGTTAGAAGATTACAACTTGTACCGTATTTTTTGCCACATCTTTATTTTTTCAATTTCTGTTATGCTTTTAACACTTAGAAAATGAAAATATTCCATTTGATCTCACAGAATGGGTACAAATGCTCCAGGGAAAAAAGAAGAGCCAAGCATTTTCAGAAGAGGGATTATGCTGCAGAAGTGTTGTGATGAAATTGTGTACCTACCTGGTCCTCGGTGTATTTGTTTGTGGATGTCTGTAACAGATTGTCCATATCAGTTAAAGGGCACCATTGTGATACTCTGGGACAAATGTTAGTGTTCATTTTTGTCCTTTTCAAAAGCCAGAAGCTAGTTCTTCTGCTCATGCAAGAAACTCCCGTGTGTGTGTTACGATAGATTCACTCCTAGAGCATAGCATGCTTTTTGTGTGGTCTTTTTCCTACTTGCGTCTTTTAGACCAGACTGAATGGGGCAATGTCACCAAGCCAAGAAGATCAGATAGAGATTTTTCAAAGGAACTGATATCCCAGGGTAGCACAAAGCAGTTCTGTGGATTAGCTGAGGCCATGGGTACCTTTTCTGGATTGTTTTCCTGCCAGTCTTGCGCTTTTCTTACTGGTGCATTGATGGAACCCATATACATGTATGGCATTATTTGTAGGATGTTGCTGCCTTTATCTGCTGGTCAAACTGGAAGTAGTTTGCTTTGATGCTTTTTTAATGATCTGTTTAAAAAATAAAAAAGTACTCATTCTTCACAACTTTTTCACGTGCTGCTAACAGAGTTCTTGGTCAAGTCTTGTGATTTTGATTGTATGTAACCTTCAAGGGGCAGACATAACCATAATTAACAGTTAAGTATATCTCTGATGCGCTTCTGAGAAAGAGGAGATGTTCACAAGTACTGCAAAACTGCCTGTATTCTGAAGTGTGGTTGTAAACTAAGAAAATAACATAGGTAGCAGTTAAATGTCAAGCACATGAAATAATCTTTTAAGGCCTGGTCAGAAATGGCAGAAGGGGAACCAAGTGTACCACTGATGAGAATGTAACTTTCCAGCGAAACTTCTGTTAATTTTTTGTTGTAAATAAACCGTACAAAAATATAATAATGAACTTTAGTTCGTGTTGAGACAAGTTTAAAGGGATAATTTGCTTTGTTTGCAGCCCTGGACGTTCTCCTGCCTGCTGTGACAATGAAATAATTATGATGAACCATGTCTACAAAGAAAGGTTCCCAAAGGTAATGAATTATATTTAAGATACCCAGCATCTAAATTGATAGGCTACGTAAGTTTTAAGTAAGTGGTGTTTTTGTTATGGGAACTAATGATCCAACCCTGTAATGGCTTTCAAAAAGCATCACCAAGCTCTTATTACAAAGATAAAATCACAATAAGAAAAATCCCTGCTGGGAACTGGACATTCATTTGGCAAAGCTGCTGGTTTTGAAATGAATCATGCTGGTAATACATCTTGCTTACTGGAAAGTGATGGTACACTCGATTTCAGTAGGTTGTATGTACTACATGTGGCAAATGTATACTGTTCTTGGTTTACTAAGTCTTGTGCAGCACCTGCTGATATACCTCCAAATTCCTTCCTTTAGTGTCATTTACTCCTTTTCACAAACACTCATTGTATACCTATTTTAATTGTGAACATCAGTACACAGTTGTGGGAGTTTGACTAATACTAAATGAGAGACACGCCGCTGTTGTGTCCAGAGATCTGAGACAAATTATTTCCTAGGTGCAGATGTGTAAGAGCACTCTGCTCTTAATTTCTCTTGGGATTTTGATGATCCTGGGAAAACAAAATTAAATAAAGCTTATACTGTTCAAAAAATGCCTTAAAATTGTAGAAATTTCTTCATAGGAATATGAAGTGAGATTTGTCAGAGTTTGCAGAGCGATTGAGCAAAAATCTGAAGTGTGGGACGACCCACTCATTTCAGTGCTCGAGATATGAACTAAGACATGTGGGATTACTTTTTATTATTAAAAATATCTTCAAGGTTTTCTTAAACATCTGCAGTTCTGTGAGAACCAGGCAGTTGGTTCTGTAAAATAGACACATTTAGCAACCTGCAGACACACATGACAGCACCTCTGAGCCTGTGGTGCTTTTAATCAGTCAGTGTGCATTCAGACTCTGTCCAGTGAAATATTTTTGTGGTATAACCTGATGAAAGTAAGGAAGATACTTTTGTCTGTAGTATCTGCAGTTTTAGCAAAACAGACAAATAGACTTCCATGAATTCTCTTTTTAAAAATTTTTTTACTTTGTCTTAAAGTTTTAGTCATGGGTGGTCCTTTAGTTCTTTTTAGTTATTATCACAAGATCAGTGAATCGCTAATGGCAGACAAAAGGGAGGATCTCTGTAGCAGAACAGTAAGGCTGTTGCTTTTCTTGACTGGAAAAAAAAATGTAATCTGATACATTACTCTTCTGTTTGCTTACTTTTTTGCGTCAGTCATTTCATATATTCCACCTAGGTAACTTCTTAAGCAGTATAGAGACATTGCAGGATCGGCAATAAGCTTTGTGGCTGTTTGTTTAATGTAAAACTGATTTAACATATTGTGTGTCTGTCTGTAGGCCACAGCTCAGATGGAAGAGAGGCTTCAGGACATCATAACAAATTACTCCCCAGATAATGTCCTTCCCCTGGCAGATGGAGTGCTCAGTTTTACCCATCATCAGATCACAGAACTGGCTCGAGATTGTTTGGATAAATCCCACCAAGGCCTCATAACATCACGATACTTCCTTGAATTACAGCAGAAATTAGACAAATTGCTACAGGAGGTATGAGCCATGAGATTACTGTTAAGTTTGCTTGAAAGATTGTTTAAATCTGTTTGCTTAGAAATTCTTGTTGTGCAGTAATCATCACTGTTCGCTCAAATAATGGTCAGATGGGTATTCGTAGCAGTTTTAGTCTATATAATGACCACTACAAAGACTATAAGGCATCCTGGTGTACTAGCCTGGAATAGATGCACTGTAAAGATTTCAGAAACTACAGCATTTTGTCATGCAGTGCAAGCTATAAATACCTTACAGAAGTGTGTGCATAAACCCTAAATGAGGACGCTTAGTATTCCATTTACTGTGGATAAATGAGGAAACATTACAGTTTCCACTTTATCAACCCTACTGCTTGAGAAAGCAGACAGCAACCCCTAGCTTTCCATTAGCTGGAGGTTATTTAATTTAAATATTTATAATATTCCTTTCATAATTAAACTGTTTATGAACAGAAATAATGTAATTTCTTAAAGCGTTGAAAGTTCCATACAATAGTCAGGTAAATGAATTAAGAACAACTTGGGAGTTTGACAAAACAAACGTGCTATGACATAACTATGGTTTATGAATGCATCATGTTTAAAACAGTGAGTACAGCATGTAATGTACTCACTTGCATGGGATTTGACAGCACATTCTGAGCAAAAGTTGAAGTGATAGGCCAGCAAATTTTATATCAACTTGGAATTTTCCAACTGAGATTTTAGGATACCGTGCCCGTCTTAATTTATGTCTTTCCTTCTGCTTTCTTTTGAATGCAGGAGCATTCAAAAAAGTTTTGGTTTATTTTTTTTCCCCTGTGCTGCTTTTTTATTAACGCCCATTCAGTAATTAATTTTCTGCAACTACTGTATTTTGAACTTTTTATCTTCATAAAGCAATGCAAAACTTAAGACATCAGTGATCTTTTTCTGGGTTATTGAAACCCTATTTTTTAAAGAGAAAATACATAAAGCTTGCTCGCTAGTCAAAAGGAAGTTTGAACTAGTGCCATTCTTGTGAAGTGCTCACATTTTATAAGGCCAAAGTGTGGGCACAGTTGACCAGTTGACTAGAGATACCCTACTATGAGTTATGTTATGCTAATGATAATATTCAAATGCAAGGAAACATGTTTAAATCAAGATTCACTGAACCACTCTGAATCACTTTAAATGGCTACACAATAAGTACAGTTTAGAGTACATGTTTACCCATTGACTTAACTCCCCGTAACCCCCAGTTTTGCTGGTGATTGAAATAGACAGGTGTTTTGTTTACAAAAGAGTTTTCTTTGGTCTCGGTTGATAGTGTGCAGAACACAAATGTCCCAGTAAAATTCTTCTGTAACCTATTGTAAAGTGCTAGATGGTATTAGTGCCTTTTTCTTTTTCCTTCTTTACACTTCACAGATTAATTTTTCTTAAATATTTGATGTTGTCTTAAAATTGTAGTATTTATACTAAGAGCAATATGTAGCTTCATATTTTCATAGCATTTTTTAAACTTAAAAGATAAAATATATATATTGTATAAAAAGTACTTATTTCTCCATATTAATAACTTCTAAAATGTTAGGTTTTTAATTCTTTGTGGTTTTGAATAAGCAAGAGATAAGGAAAAACTTAAGTACACAGTTTCTACTCTTCAGAACAAAGAAATGCTTTGATATTTGAGTGAAGGGCTATTCGTCTATTTTAATGAGGAGAACAATACCGTTTCTTTGTATTCATTAGCATCCTTAAATTATATCATTAGTTCTTAGAGGTTAACATTTGAAAGAAATTTGAAATGCAACACAGACCATTGTGCAAATGTCATCAAACCTGCTAGAAATATTTTCTGTATTTATTCTTTTACAGCATTTTCCCCCACCTTTATTGTCACCTTTGTAGAACTTAGTTTTTCGTTGTCCGTCTTTCTACACATACCTTTATGTAGAGCCTCTCTGCAAGTGTGGTTTTATATGCATGTGTCATTGTCATTTTAGTATGACACATGGCCATAGGAAGCCCGTATCAATTTGGCATGGATGTAGCTTATGTTTATTACTATTACTTAGGTCAGCTTTCAGATAATCCTAAAGTCATTAACAAATTGAGGCACAACTACTCTACGTATCGAGATGCATGTTGTATTGAAATGTATTACCTTTTACAAAGCAAGTGGTAATAATACCAAATAAGTTATATTAAAACTAAAAAGGTAGTAGTTAGTATTACGTCCATTGTAAGCACTTTTATTTTATTGTTACAGAGTTAGAATTGTTCAAGCAGGATTGCTTCACTTAGAAGTTAACAGCATTGCTGCTTGTTTCTGCAGGCATCTTGAAACTGACAAACTGTCTCGCGTTTGTGCTTCCAACCCTCAAAGGTTTGAATTTCCTGAGTAGTTAATTGAATGCAGTTTGTTTTATTGTCACTTTATTTTTTTCTTTTAGGCTCAAGAGCGATCAGAGAGTGGAGAACTGGCATTTATTAAACAACTTGTCCGAAAAATTCTGATAGTTATTGCTCGACCCGCTCGCTTACTGGAATGCCTGGTAAGATCATGCTCACTGTAAGGAGTGTAGCAAAGTTTCTGAGTTAATATTCAAGTTTTTTTAAACTTCAGTTAGAGGAGCAGGGCTTCATTGTTGCTGGGATCCTTTCTGCTTTTATTTCAGAAATGTGGGTCTGGCAAGGACCTCCTACTGTTGTATTAGTATTTGTAATACCAGGGATCCAGTGTTACAGAATCCCTTTCATCGACTGAGAAAGCTCCAGTTTGAAACCAGTTGGGTTCTTCTAATGTTTTGTTAGACTTTGCTTTCCCTTGGGAAGACAGTCCCGGAATTGTAATTGCTTAGTGGTTTTCCCGTCGTTCTTCCAAGTTTCATAACTGCATTTCACTCAAGAGCTGCCAGGGCTATAAGCAGCTTGCAGTCACCTCTGGTACCTAATCTGGCTGGAAGAGAAGCAGAGAGGTTAGGAAACCTGGATATACAGATAGAGTTATCCAGGGACCAGAGGGAACAGAAGAGTTAACTTATTATGCATGATTATAGCACTGATGTTGCCAGGCTGGGCTAGCTTGTGTGAGGTGGTGTGGGTGTGTTTCTGCTTTGCCTGTCCTCAGTGGGGGAGTTAGGGTGGCTCAGGTGCAGTGGCTCAGGTTGCTCCTATGCACAGAGCCAGCATACTCTGGTTCTTCAGTGGTACTAATAAAGCCTTGCAGGACACAGTGTGCTCAAGAGGACAGCACAGACACCCAGATACCGTGTAGGAGCCAGCCTGAGTCCAGCAGGCCTGGCAGGCAGCCTGAGCTGACTTTATTGAGCCACTCTGCTTGCAAGTACCAAGATCAGTGTTAGTGCTGCATACAGCTAGTTGAGGCTGGCAAGACTTATGTGGGAGCTGCTAACCTGCTGCTGGGCTCAAGTTATGCCTGAAAAATGTCAGAACTGTGTTTGCATGGCACTGAATCTGAGCTAATAAGTCTTTCCAACCTGATTTTGGCTCTGTGCTGTCTCTTTTCATGTGTGACACAGTTAATCCACAAACTGGCTCGTTCAGCCATGGGCATTTTGAGAGCTGCCTCTGTTTTGTTTTGGAAACACTATGTCTCAGAGTTCCCAGTAACAGTTTGTTCATGATTTGCAGTTCAGAAGGAGTCTAAAATAAGTCTATATGCTCAGAATCAGCAAGAAAGAGATGTTAAAAAAAAAAAAAAAGGCAGGCTTTGTAGAAGAGGACGCCTTAGCATGTCCTGCCTCTGCCACTGAATCCAAACTTGTGTTACTCCTTCACCCTGAATTGCTCATTCCATATCTAGTATGATCTTCCCTGCTCCATTGACAGGATTCACATAACCTTTCTCCAGCTACTGACCCAGTTTCTCACAGGATGTCTTGTCTTCCCTCTGCTCTGCATCCATCTCTATCATCACACATCCAAAAATACCCTTAAATATATCCTGTGGTCTGACAGATGAAGACTTCTTTAGGATTTGTCCTTCCCTTCCTCGCTTGCTGACTCTCTCCCACCTACTCCTGCCCCCAGCGTCATCATTGTCTCTGAGCTTTTTAGTGCAGGTTCTGTCCTGTTTACCTGTTTACCTGTTAGTTCATTCTCCGGTATGCTGAGTTTTGTAGCAGGCTAGTCCAAATCTCCGTTCGCTTAGCTCCCAGTTTCTGCCCCTGGAATTTTATCCTAAGTTACTTCTGTGTTACCATGCTTCAGGTAGAGCTGCCATACATCCTGTATCCCTCCTTTTTTTGCGCCTGCCGAGGCAGGTGGAAGTACATATGACTGTGTCTGTAGTTCAGAGTTTCAGAGCAGCAATTGCAGAGAAAGCCAGCACAGCTTCCTGAGAGTGTTCTTACTTCAAATGAGATCTTTAGGAGGTTTAAGCTGGAATGTAACAACTCTGCACGGTTACTGCGGGTAACTTGAACAAATTTAGGCATGCTGTCAACAAACCAGTACATTTCTCATGCAAATGGGTGTTAAGCCTACTCCATTAACATAACTGAAATCATGTAATCTTACCAGAACAATATTGTTGTTTTTCCATAGCTTCCCTATGGAAACTTTTGTATAATATTGGCTGACATGTTAGAATGTCTGTCTGAAATAGATACTGGATATAGAAAACTTCAGCCTCTGTAAAAAAGTTTGTAGCGTTGTCGGAAATCAATCCAGGACTGTTGTCATGAGAAATTTCAGATACCATGCAGTAATGCTGTCGGTTTTCCTATGGTAGTCTTGGCTCAGGTGTTCATGGTATGTGAATTCTTGTTTTTATTCATTTGATAATCAAATGAGTAAAGCTTTTTCAGTCTCATGTGTGCCAAAAGTGACTGCCAAATCCTGAAGGATTGTTGCCATTTGCACACAGAAAATGAAACACCGAGTTGAAAGTAGAGATCAGAAAATAATTTGTTGGTTCTAATTATTTGTGTGTATCTGCGTGTGTGTGTGTGTATGTTCAGAAATATTTAGAGATACGTATGATATAAACACACACATATTATTAAAAGTATCTGGTTTGAAATTACCTTGACTTAACAGCCAAGAGGAGAAGCTGTATATCTGCCACTGTAGCAGGTAAGGAGATGATGATGTTTTCGTGATGATGATAGATCCTGGCACACTTTGTCATGCTGTTGTCAACATCCGAGAGATACAGCTGGGGACAGCATGTCAGATGAGGAGAAGAGGGCTTAAACAGCTTGTAATGTTTAGTTACTCTATTCAAACTTTTAGGCACTTTAGCGGAATCCTGAATTT
>NW_010179424.1:12956-38016 GCF_000695765.1 Mesitornis unicolor
CGGTTCATGGGTTTGTGGTAAGTCCTTTGGAGTAGGCTGAGGATGATGAAAATTGTTTCACGACAAATGAAAAACTAAGATTGCTTTTGCAACACTGAAAATTCCAGAGACACTTCATTTCAGATGCACCATGGCTCCTCCTGGTAGCTGCAGCAGTTTGGGTGCTTCCAAAATGAAACACGATACCTGACTTTTCAAGCTGTCTTCCAAGGTTGGGACGTTTTGTTCCCAAGTCATAGGTAGCCTGAAGAGCTGAGACAGGAGCTTTGTGACCCAGCATGCAGGTGAAAGCCCCGTGGAGTGGCAGCAGGCAATGAAATTACCAGCAGAGAAGCTCAATAGCTCTGCAGGCTGCCTGGCTTCTGCAGGTATTTTTGACAGTACTGACGTCCTACAGCAAAAAGTCCATTTAGTTATATCAGTGTTTCATGAATTTGACTCGCTCTCACTCTTAAGCATTTTATCTGTTGTGATCTATGGTTGGGCCAAACATCTTGAAGAGTGCAATAGCAATGTGGGAGATGTTTTGGTATGAATTCATAGAGAAAATCTATTTTAAAAAAACAAACCACAACAAAAACAGAACAAGACACCATAAAGCCTTCAGTGTTCCTTTCAATGCTCCTTTCAATGTTCCTATTTTATCATCTATCAAGGCAGTAAAATAAACATATTTCCAAGGGACTTGAGGGATAGGCAGGGTTTTGAGTTTCAAATCTTTTTTGTTCCTTTTTGAGGCTTGCCTTTTAGGCATGGTATAAATGACAATTGTAATATGGTTGATTCCCAGAGGAGAATGTTACATTTCTATAGTTTTGGAACAACTGGATCAGTGAAGTTCAAATGTTGTTTCTTCAACTTATGATTTTGGCTTCATTCTGAAGTTAATGATTTATTTAATTGTATTTTCCATAAAACAGTGCATATATATGATTAAATATAGTTTAAAATTTCATTTAGAAGTAAAGCAGAGGGCAATACATTTACATAGTTTCTTTATTTCAGTAGTGGACTTTTATATGCAAGTGGCTGCAGGGGGATGAAGTCTTTTTTGTGTGAAATCTTATCGCTTCTGGTTATGGGTTATTTCATTGTGAATATTATGGGAAGTTCTGAGGACAAAGAACTTTACTATTACAAAACAATGCTCTAAAATAATTGTATGAAATGTCTTTGCTTACAACACATTACATTAGATAAGAATCATAATACAGTAATGGACTACTAGTAATAGAACATAAAGGTATTGTTTTTAATGAGGCAAACGTCAATTTTTTTTGATAGAAGCAGCAAAGGAGTTTTTGTATGTTAAGTTTTAAGACTTCAGTTTCTACAGAGAGAATGATGGTCATTATTTTGCTTCCAGGAATTTGATCCTGAAGAGTTTTACTATCTTTTGGAAGCAGCTGAAGGGCATGCTAAAGAGGGGCAAGGCATTAAAACAGACATCCCTCGATACATTATTAGCCAGCTGGGCTTAAATAAAGATCCTCTGGAAGGTAAGTGCATCTCCTGGTCCAGCTATAGGCTCCCAGATTCTTCCTTCTCAGTGTGTTTAATCATTCTGATAATCTGTGTGAACCTGAAAAGGGTCAAAGTAGCAGAGCAAGCGTTTGCTAACCGTCACAGTTCTCAAACTCAAAGGCATTAAAAAAGCCGTCTTTAGATTTTTCTGTTGTGAATGTCATTCACAAATACACTGTATCAATGATACTTGTTCCAACCTGGCAATGAGACCTTATTTTAGCTCTAGCTGAAATTTACCGATGTAATTTGATGGTGACTATTATCCAACCATAGGTATAAGTGAAACTGGGCTGAGCTGTTACTTGCTTCTCGGTCCCCTCAGGTTCCCCCATCTTAGAGTCCCTCAGAATAGTATTTCACATTCCTATAAGAACTGCAAAGATTTATTTTCCTGAGTAATTTGTGTCCATGCTGAGGACTTTTGTAAGCAGAACTTGGGTTTTCGTGGAGCTATTACCATTGCAGAACTTTTGTTCTCCTGATTCTTCTTTTTAAGGACAGTGTTAGGAAAAAGAAGTAATTTTATTTTTCCCAACCAGATCATCTTCTCTGAGACAAATGCAAATTGTTTCATTGCGTTCAGTGCAAGTTGGGCAATTTGGAATAAATCGGTAGAAGTGCCGTCATGGAAAATGAGTCTAGCTAGGGCCTTTTAGCTTGTCTTCCTTTGACCCAAGACAAGGGGGATCTCTAGGAGAGGACTCGGTAACACAAAATAATAGCAAAAAACTATGATAAACTTTTTTAACCAGTTCTCATGATGCAGTATCACATTTCCTTAATTCAAAAGTATATTGTAAGAGTGTTAAAGGAAAACTTTTTTGTTCATCTTCACCAGCTTGTGAAGTTCAGCATGGCTGGATGTTGTCAGGAATTTGGTAAGATTCAATTCAATTAGGTTGGATATTGTTATAGATGATACTCATGTTACATTAATAGATTCAAAGAAAGTCAAGCCTATTAGTATTCTGCTTCCTGTCTTCACTAAAGGACTTCCTCACCCAATTTTAGTATTTTTATCTGAGAAATAGATTAAAGCAGCTGTGGTGCTTTTTGCTTGGAATCAGGGTGCAGAAAGGATGCCAGACAAATTGGGAAATGTACATAACTATTGTTTCCCATGTGAATACTGGAAAAGTTCAAGAAATACGTTAATTCTCTGCAAGATAAAGAGGTGTCTGCTGGATTTGGAGAGCTGTTGGTCTGGCTTAGACTGACAATTCAGAAATTCTTCAGTAATCAAGGGTAAAATTTGGAGTGTGGGTTGAGGATTTAGTATTACTGACCTTGGTTTTGCCACTTGCACCTTGTCATACTGATTGACTCTTTCTGGCCACTTGAATAAAAGTGTTCCTTAGGATGAGAATCTGACGTTACCTAAGTTTAATAATATATTTTATTATTTTTTTAAACAGTTGATTGTGTGAGAGATTTAGAAACAAATGCTAAATACAAATAAGGGATACTGTTTTCTGAGATTAAATACTTACGTGAGTGTACTTCATGTAGAACACATCTTATAATTACATTTCATAAATTGAATATTACTGATTATAAAGTAAGCTCTGGAGCACTCCAGGATAGTTGAAATGTGGTTGTTTTTTTTTGGGGGGGGGGGAAGGGAAGGGCAATATGGTCTGTCAGTAAATACTGAGGGGGTGTATGGTGTATGGATTACTGATCTTTGATTCAGTTGGAGTGATTGAGTTACTTTGTGTATCAGCATATATGTATATTTGTGATCAAATAATTCAGGCCATCCAATTCATATTAATGCTTCCCTGCAAAAAAAGTTATAAGCAGAATAAATCACTGTGCAATGACTTCTTAAATGATCTGGTTTTGGTTTTAAATTGGTGCCCCTATATACAAGGACATTTCCTAAGCAAAAATAAAAAGAATGGCACTATGGGTTTATGCCCTAGAATTAATCGTTTATGAAGACGATTATTTGGAAACTCTGTATTCGTTGCTATTAAAAAATACTGCATGTAGGTCATCCTTCTGAGAGTGCTTTAAATTCCTTGTATGCAAAAAGAGAAGATACTTTAAATTGTTTAAATAGCAGACGGCCAAATCTTTCAAAAACAAACAAAACCCACCTCAGTAGCACCATTTACCCTAAAACACAGAATTGCATTTTCAACTAAGTTGTTAAACTATGTCTGCTCATAAATGTTCATGCAAAGGATTTTACTTCCTCTGCAAAAAAAAGCAACTTGCTTCTTTAGACCCTTCTCTGCTTACCTCCTTTGTTTGCTGCCATAGCTGTACTGTCCTTTCTTTGAGTGAAATGAGGCATGCATTACATGGAGATAATGCCAGATAAATTTATACTGTACTGAACGCAATACCACAACAGATTCGTCACTTATCAGAGACTGGTGGCTGCATTTCTGAAGAGTTCTCCAGGGAGAATTTTTTCCCCATGGTTTTTTAATTACCATCTTTACCTTTTTGAATCATGACTCTTCAGAAATGGTTTAAATTAATGAAGAAAAAAGGGCAGATGTTTAATGGTATTTAGATGAGTTTTAAAAATCTCTTCAGGCATTGCAAACTGGTTCCATAGGTCCCTGTTTTGAAAGCTGACTCTTGGTTCCGTTCCATTACTACCTACTGCTTGCAAATAATGTATATTTCTCAGATAATAGTTATTTTGCAAGAGTTCTGTTTAAAAATGGCTCATTTTAATTTGCTATTTATGGAAATAATTTCAGTTGAGAAGGCTATCAAAGTATATTATTCTAGCTTGCTTTGTTCTCACCTGTACAATAAAGGTTTCATCAACACTTCTATTATAAAAAGCCTACTTTGACAAACTGACTTTTTCCAGGGCAGTCCACTCCCATTTTTGAGTTAGGCCTATATAATTTTAGCTTAGACACTTTAAAAAAAAAATTTGTTCTCAGTGGAGATACTTCTACTGTTCATTGACTTTGTATGTGGAATATTTGGATTGTTTTTCACTTCCTTAACACTTTACAGATCTGCTTGTT
Organism: Mesitornis unicolor; assembly: GCF_000695765.1. Lineage (NCBI taxonomy): Eukaryota > Metazoa > Chordata > Aves > Mesitornithiformes > Mesitornithidae > Mesitornis > Mesitornis unicolor. The sequence goes on from NW_010179424.1 coordinate 17,483, forward strand.
TTTTTAAGTGAAACTTTTATTACTTCTTATTCATACACTTACAAACATTTTATTTTGGATACTGATAACAAAAGAGAGTTACTCCTTAAATCTTCAGCTGTTTCAATAGAAAATTATCTGTGTGGTTAATTTGCTCTTAATTATTATGGCAAGTGTTGTGCAGAATTTCCCTTGTAATAGTTATTATATAGAAAAATCTAGTTTAGATACTGTTTCAGTATTCAGTTATTTTTCATACTCGTAAATTCAGTTAACGGTCCTGAGATAAAAATGCTGCTCACAAATTTCAAGTGGTCTTATCCCTGATCCTCAGCACATAAGTATGATAAAATTGCATCTTTAGCTATGTGAACTATATAATTAACTATATACATGATTAAAGTAATGCTAAGCTTTCCAGGGTCTTTCAGCTACCAACTGTCCTGTTCTAGCTTTTATTACTCACATGAATTCTTAGTTACTGGGCCCTTGAAGAACAGGATAGGCTTAGGAGCTCTGCAGCATAGGCTGATTCTGGCAGCAGCAGCCAGGACAAGTTGTAGACCCCCAAAATCTTGGTTTCCCAGATAAGTTGTCTGCATCAGTGACTCCATGAAGGGTTAGCTTCTAGGAAGAAAATGGCCTTTATCTTATTCTGTTAGGTTTATCGGCATTTCTGTGTAGAAGGTACAAACCATTTGGAGTCTGTCTCTGTCTGAACTAGAAGCTCTTTGCTCAAACTGTGAAGGAGCCCAAGAAACATGGGGCCTACAATTTACCCCTCTGGGGCTAAGATCCTCAGGAGTTTTAGCAGATTAGTGCCGTCTTTCCCTTAATGATCAGATGACACACGAATCTCTGAATTCTCACATCTCAGCAGTGATAACAGGATCATTCTTCGTTGCTTCATGGATGTTTGAACTCTTCAGTGGAAAATTACATAGGGATTGAATAGCAGGTCTTCATTTTCCAGGTGTGATCTTTTTACATATGCTTGGAGACCATCCAAGTTACTTGGCAAGTATTACAGATAGGACAGCATATTCATTAAGTATTGCAGAAAAGTGTCACTTCTCAGGTTTGCTGTACTTTAATTTAGCCTTGTATTTGCTGTTTTTTAAAATCTTTTCTAATCTTTGTTTTCAGAAATAGCACAGCTAGCTAATTGTGACAGTGGGACAGCAGAAACTCTGGAAATGGATGAATCAATAAATGTAAGTTTTCTTACATTTGTTATGTTGCTGCTCTTGCTGAATATGAGCAAGGAAAAATACATGTGTTCCCCCCATTGTATTTTCTCCTGCTATGTATAAACAGTTCGAATAGAACAGTGGTTAATCCTCAGACTAACACCATGGTGCTCAGCAGACAGAAGGCTCGCAAAAATACTAGAACAAAACTTTCTACCTAGTTTTTTTTTCCTAGATGCTGCAGTAGTGGGTATCATACAGTAATATTTTATCAGATACTTGGTCAGGTTAGTGGAAGAAAAAATTAGTTGGAGGAGTTGGTTGGGCTGAATATTGTGAGCTTAAATGCTCTCAATTTAAATTCCTCCTTTTATAGGTTGGTTCTTACGCCTTGGGTTTCAGTCAACAGGGTAAATGGGTTTCTGATCATTTAGTGTTGATATTCAGTGCAAGTGGATAGCAAAAAAGCAATGACAATTTTGAGGGATGCGTAGGTAATTCAGCGGTACTTTACAGGTATTTACATTAGAGTTTAAAATACAAGCATGACGTATATGTTAAAACTACTTCTGATACACTGCAGAAAAGACATCATCCTCTGATGCATGTCTCATTATCTGGAGATAATTTCTGATTTTCTGGCCAAATGTCACCTATGAAGGCATCAGTGCTGTGACATGAGGGTTGTTTCTTATTGTGCTGTGTTCATCTGCATTCCAAATACTGTATCAGACCTGAGCAGTGTTTAGTGGAAGAATACAAGACAAACTGGAGAGAAGACAGAAGGAATAACAGGAAGGCTTAAAGGAAGTTCTGAAGTGTAGAAGAATCTAAGGTGCAAACTGGCTTAGCAATAGCTAAGGAATTGCAATTGTGAAGTTACTTCTGTTGTGCAAATGTTGAAAAAGTAAAGGAAGGGTTATTACACAGTGTAATAAAGGAGTGTAATGTGGAGAGGTGATTAAATGAAGTCTATAAAGCTAAATATAGGGTGAATATTTGGAAACATTTTCTCAAAGCCTAGTTGAGGAATAAACACATATGGAAAGTGACAGGAAGCATAACTTAAAAGTACAGGACCATTCAAAATCATCATAAATATGCAATTAGGAAGAATTCTGTACTGGCAGGCAAGTGGGCTAAACAGTTTAATAAATAGTCTCTCTCTGCTCCTATGTAGTTCATTATATTAACATACTCACTAATCTTGCACTGAATTTTCGTTAGCAAGCACTTAATTGAAAATGTTCCAGCTTTCAACCTTAACTATTGCCAAATTTCCTGGATAGGGATTGAAGAACTTCTTGGGGATTTGGAAAACATCTTGAAAAGGATCTTGTGGGTTTGGAATATTGAATTTCAAAGTCTTGTGCCCTCATCATCATCCCCATCCTCCCTCCCCCTTCCCTTGGCACTCCAACTCTTAAGTCACACTTACATCTTCAAGATTAATTAAAGCTAGGAAAGTGTCATGTGTTACTGGGGTCAACTCCATTTTGAAAATGTTCTGACATACAAGTAGGTGAAAGTGACCTCTGTAATGTTACCGCATTTTTGTCTTTATTTTTCTTTCATTTTGTGTCTTTTCACAGAGTATCCTAAGTTATAACACAATATATCCTAACATTAGTTTGAAATGTACAAAAGTTTGTTTGAATGGAGGAGACCTCATCTACATTTTGTTACTACCAGGCTCTATTACCAGAGTCAGAGTTATGGGAAGGCAGTGGCCAAGGAGTGCTTGGTGGGAAGTGTGTTCACAAAGTGTGTAACTCCAGATAGGAATTCCCTTTTGATCCCTCTTCTGTGCTAGCTGTGTGGCTAACTGGTCAGAGCTTTTAGCTGGTTCATCAGAGTGTGACAGCCTGGTGGTGGTTGGGGTTTGTTTTGTTTTGTTTTGTTTTTATTTTTCCCTGATTTTACTACTGCATTAACTTTGTTCTTTCTCCTGTTTTACTTTGAAGAGCTCTAATACCTCACTGAAGCTGCGGAGGAAACCTCAGGAAAGTGATTTTGAAACAATTAAACTGATTAGTAATGGAGCTTATGGGTGAGTAGTCCATAAGTGCAACAACTCTCTTGCATTTTGTTTTTGCATAGCTTCCCATTATTTCTTATTGCAGGGATGTTTGTGTGTTTACATGAATTTGTTTACACTGCTGGTTTCTTCATTGTCCTTTACTGTTTTGTTGCTAATACTTGGAGCTCACAAGAAAAACTTCTTGGAAAGCCTGCTAGGCAATAATGAATTTGCTGTGTGCTGCAGTAAATTAAAACACTGAATACTACATGACAAAGATTTTTCAGAAGTGATTATCATGCCAGTACCAAAGATGGAAGTCTTAATAAATCAAAAAGCAGATTTAAAGCCACCTTTATAATACTACAAATAGCCTTTATTTATGCAGATGGGAAACAGAATGAAATCTGTATAGAGGCAGATTGTTAAAAATCAGTGCTTACTTGACCAAAAAATACTGGTGAAATAAAAACAAATTTCCTCAAGTAGGGCAGCACTATTCTGTTGCTACTCTCTGAACACTTCTATCCTCAAATTTTAACTAGTTAGCTTTTAAGGACTTGCTCTTACTTGGTTAGTTTATGGGTACTTGGAAAGTGCGCAACTCACTGCCCAGTGGTATGTGAGTCATCTGGAGATATCCTAGAAGACCAAGAGAAAATTATGTTAGCCTTGGCCTGAAATGACCTCAGTGTTTTCTGGGAGGAAGACAGGGTGCAGGGATCATGTCTATCAGCAGCAGAAGTCTGTCTTCAGTCCTCTTTTCTGATCAGATACTGTCTCCTAGACCCTTGTTTGGCTCCTTCTCTGCACTGAAAAGATAGGAACTATTGATCTGTCTAACCTGCATGACTAGGAAGGGTGTATTGTTTAAAAAAAAAAAAGGAGTTTCTATGTTGATGAGTCTGTGTCACAGCCTGGCAGTGGAGAGGACTGTGGTGGTCTCCAGAACAGACCTCATCAGATGGGCTTTACTCTGCATGACCTCTGCTTGAGGTAAGCAGCAGCAGCGACCTGATAGGGCTGAGCACTCTTTGAAGAGACCTTGGTCATAGAAGAGAAAGCACCTGCAATCTGCCCACTGGAGTTTTGCATGCCATTTTAGTGGCCTGAGGCTGATGGGCACAGTAATGCGCTCTCTGATCGTGCTTAGTTAAAGGTAATCCTGAGCTCTGGGACAGGAGGCATTTAGTACTGCCTATTACTTTTGGTCATGATAGCTTGTGTGGAGGCTATTACTAGTGCCCAGACCTGCTTATGTAGTTTGGCAAAACGCCTGAAGGAAATAGCATAACATGCATTAAATTTATGTAAATATCCAAATACAACTTCTCACTATTCAACCTCTTTGCAATTGATTTTCTCAGAATTTCTCCCTAGGCAAACTCATTACATTATGCCAGTTTCTCCCAATTACCCCAGGACTTCAAAAGCCTTTCTTCCACCAGTAGCAGTAGCTGCTGCTCCCCTCCCTGACTGCGCCCCTTTCTTTTTCCTTTGGCAGGTGCTTAGTCCCCTCCCTTCCTCCTTTCATCTCCTACCCAATTTCCTCTTTGTCTTACTGGAGATAAAAGAACAACCATGTGGGGTGGGCCCCCATAGGAGAAAAGAACGTCTGAGTCAGTGGATCTGCCCAGTTTTAGGATGCTGAGAGATGGGAAGGAGAGGGAGCGGCCACAGAAGAGCGTTCTGTGAAGAGCAGCGTGAGGCAAGTCAGAGGCTGGGTCGGCCTGTGGCCCTTGCTCTGTAGGGGTTACAGTCAAGGAACCTTGAAAAGCCATTCAGAAATGAAGGCTGGAGACAACTTGTCCATTTGAAACAAGAGAAGGATCTGGAAAGGTTGAAAAGAAAGGATGAAGAGTCATGGCACAAAAGATGTGTAGACATGTGGAATTTTTTCTTTCTCATGTTTCTGGCAGTGAAAATCAATACTTCCAAAACACCTTTTTAACGCCAGTAGTATGTGAAATTGGCAATATAAATGTTGTAAGATTTGAGTGAGACCTTGATAAATTTGTAAGGAAAAGGAGAGCTAATAGAGTGTGGGGTATTTCTGCATGGATCATTATTATCTTTATCAGCTGTTAAAACAGTTGTAAGGTTGATGGGTTATACTGTGGTAGTATGAGAAACTAAAAATCATCAGTTTAGTGGAGTGTTACTGCTTCCATGCTCAAGCAAACAATAAAAAAGTAGACTTTAGGTTACTTCTTAGAAGAAAAAAATCAAGAACAAGAAAGAAAACTAAGGTACAGCCCCTTAATAATTAACAGAGAGGGAAAGGAGCACACTTGGTGAACTGTGTGAAAATAAACTTTCAAAAGTATTTGCTAATTTTCAAAAGTGATTGTAGCACCTAGTCACCTACCCCCAGCTGCTGTAAACTGGGTAGGCTTGCTCTCCTAATTTCTCTAGGATATCCTTCTTCAAAATTATTTATGTGCTTGAAGGTTTCCGCTGTTGTATGTCAGATTTACTTGAAAGTTACGGTCAAGTTTAAAGGGGAACACATTACAGTTGCTTAAATGCTCTTTAACCTATCAAAATGGAGCATAATTAAGCAATAATACCTGTGCCATCTGTTAATACAAAGCAATAAACTGCCCTACAGGCATTTATTGCAGCTTATTACAAGTATAAACAGACAAAATAAGGTATTGTTATTATACTACAAGGATTTCCCCCCCTCCTTCCATATTTTTCCAGGCCGTTAATTTTTTGAAATAACATAAATATGTGTGAGTTCCGCTGGTGCTTCATTGATTTAATCTCACAAATTCATCAGTGGGCGTATTTTGTGCTCTAACTTACTAAAGATTTAGTATGTTACTGGAATATTTTATTTATTTTGATGATATAATGGAGGGTTTAGTTCTGAACCAATCTTAAAAAAACCCCAACTTTCTGCTGTCTTTGCTTTTCTGTGGGGTTTTTGCCTTCATTAGTGAAATGGAAAGCTTTGACTGCTTGACAGGGTAATTGCTGGTCTTGGCATGCTGTAGCAGAGAGTTGTCAGATATGTTAAATGTGATGGGTTTAAATATGAACTGTTGGGTTTGTGAAGGTTTGAGTAAATATCTTAGCGGTTCTCTGCTTTTAATTGGTTGGGTAAACTCATCTGTAGAGCAATTAAATGAGTGTATAGTAGATGAGGTATATCAGGCTTTTGGGAATGGTTGGGAATATACAAGAAGTTAAACAAGCTGTGAATCAGTAAACATGTAGGATGCTGGCCAAGCCATTAATGGTTTCACAGGCTGTCTCTCTGACTTCCCAAACTTTAAACACTCACTGCAAAAACAGCAATGTTTTTTTCGTACCGCATTTTCCAAGAGGTAGCAGGTAATCTCTTCATATTGGCATCAGCAGTTTCCTAAATGAGCTCAACAAAACAAAATTACATTTGATTTGTGGGATGTGAGTGATGTTAGTTCAGTTGCTCTTCACTAATGGATAACTATATCAGCTTAAAGCAAACACTTGATACCACTTTTGTGTCTGCCTAACAAAGACAGTAATAATACATAAATGACAGACTGGCTAATGGTGTTGTCTCTTTAGCTTGGAGAAGAGGAGAGTGAGGGGTGACCTCATTAATGTTTATAAGTATGTAAGGGGCGAGTGTCAGGAGGAAGGAGCCAGGCTCTTTTCAGTGATGTCAGATGACAGGACAGGGTGCAATGGGAGCAAGCTGGAGCGTAGGAGGTTCAACCTGAACATAAGAAAAAATTTTTTCCCTGTAAGGATGACAGAGCACTGGACCAGGCTGCCCAGAGAGGTTGTGGAGTCTCCTTCTCTGGAGATATTCAATACCAGCATGGACGTGTTCCTGTGTGACCTAGTCTAGGTGATTCTGCTCTGGCAGGGGAATTGGACTGGATGATCTTTCGAGGTCCCTTCCAACTCATAACATTCTGTGTATATCTGTTTAACAATACTACTACTACAGGATAATAATGTAAATAGGAAAATAATGAAATTATTTATAAATATATACAAAACCATTATCAAGTCCTCCACCTAATGACAGTTACATCACCAGAGGCTCTGCAGAGCAGGATTGGGATCAGAGGCATACAAACTAGCAGGGTTCCGCACAGACATCAGCCATGGCAGAAGAGGCTTGACCCTTGTGATCCCTCAGCTTTATACCGAGTATGATGTATATCAGATAGAATACCTTGTTGGTCGGTTTTTGGTCATCTGTCCTGTCTGTTCCTCCCTGCAAGTGTTACACCTTCAGTTACAACACCCCAATACAGCACCCATGATGTGACAGTGGCCTTGGTCTCCATAGGCACAAGTATAAGCAAGAGCTATATTTACATGCCATAACCAATAGTAACTATAAACATCAAGCATTACCAGTTGTAGAAGCAGATACTGTCTGGAAAAACATGCCATTAGTTTCAGGAAGTACAGTCACTTAGAGACTTAACTGAAGAGTAAAATCATTAAATAAGAGAATTAGTTCTATTTAGCTCAAACTGGGACATGTTGCTTGATAAATTTAATAACTCTGAGACAGTGTTGGCTTGAGCAGCTGCTGCCTCTAACCTGTGAGTACTCATTCCTGTTCCTTTTCCACCCAGTTGACAGTACTTGTTTATGTGTAGTTGCATTGGGAATGGGACTAAGAAAGTTACCCAGCTGCAGAATAACACCCTGTCAGTCAGGTTAATTCATCATCAGCCTAGCAGCTGCCAGTTCAGAAGGGGAAGGGAATGGGGGGAGTTGGCTTTGTAGTTTCACTGAAGTAACACCACCTCTGAACAGACTGCCAGTCTAATAAGCTGTATTTCTTTTCCACTTCTGTTTACCCCTGTGAGTGACTGGTCTATGCAGAGTAAGAGGCTTTGATTCCTATAGGCCCATAGCTTTAAAGAGTCATTCAGAACATAAAGGTTGGCAGTTTCTGTGCTAGGGATCTTACATTCATAATTCATTGTGGACTTACTCAAAACGGTGAACTTTGAACTCGTTTACTTTATTGCACTCGAGTGAGCCTCCTTTCCCAGTACAGCACACGCCAAATGCCTTATCTTTCTTCTGTAGTTACCATGTGTGTGAGGATCTAATACTGGCAGCTAATGCACTTTTTTTGGTGGTAAAGAAAGGTTGTTGCTGTGTTGAACATCTTAATTCTGTCCTTCCTGAATGTGCAGCGTGCTACAAACTGGTGAGAAGCTCAGTTTCTCAAGTGCATCTCTTGCAAATACAGAACAGTTCTTACTGAGTTTACACATAGGATTTCTGGACAGTGGTTTTGCCATTTTTGCAGCTGTGTTTATTCGCTACCATGAAGACAGAAGTTGCTACTGTTAGGTATGGAGAGGTGGTTTTATGAGTCAAAATATGTGACAGGTTGGAACTAGTGCTAGTACCAGTTGTGAGTGAAGGATTATGGGAAGCTTCTCTTTTGTTCCTAGGCAGACTAGGGTAAGTCGAAACATCACTGAGAGAAGGCTATATACCTTTTCAGGGTGCTTGGATGACCCACACTGTATTGGTGGCTCATGTTAGGAGTGGTGCAGTGCTTTACACAGCATTTCCCTCTGCCCCCAAATAAATCTGATCTGGTCATGGGCTTCACCTAGCTAGGAGGTGGTGCAGTGCTGCTTGTAAATTCTGATCTTGAATACCTGTAAACTTTACCATGTTGCCATAACATGAATCACAGCCTCACAAGTGGCTCTCCTTCACTGGAGACAACATCAGACATAATTCCAGGGTACTACAGAATTTAGCAGGCTCTTCTCAGAAAATTGCTTGTGAAAATGAAGCATAGTTCCTGGTCAGCAACTGTAACTTTTAAATGGCAAATACAGTACCTGTGTTTCCACAAGGAATTCAAGGTCCTTTGACAAATTACTGAATCGGGTCAAAGCAAGTGACACAGCTACATTAGCCTCAGGCACTGACTGTAGACAAGGTTGTAAAATGACTCTAAATCTTGAAGTTACTGAAGAGCTGTGAAGCAGGCCTGAAGCCTGTAAGTAATTTAGAGAAAAAATAGAAATCTTGATTGTAAGATTTAAGTGATAGATTGCATAAGATTTAAGTTTAAACAATTCAGGAACACAGTTAAATGCTTCCGCTTCTTTTTTTTTATTTTAACACATGTGCAATGTTTTGGAAGTTTCTTGTCACCATTTTATGAAAACAGTAGGGGGGAGATAGGAAACAAATGCTTCATTTGAAACCGTGGGAGGTTGCAGTAACACCACTCTGGCTTTGCAGGCAGAGAGCGCGTACCACTGTCATTGAATGAATCGGCAGAGCAATTGAATGGTCTGGATGTTCTTAATACATTGTTTTTCTGGTAAAGGAATCTTCAAGTTTACAGTTGTCTTTATGGCATACTGAAAATCATGAGCTGCATTTAACGATCAAGGCCAAGAAACTGGGAGTGAGGTATTGTGCTTGCTTAAAAGCACATAGAAATCAAAGGTAAACTCTTGTCTAGTGCTCCAGCTGTAGCCTTCTGAAAAGTAAAGAATAGATATCACTGTGGGAAAGCAGGCCTTGTGGAAGGGTAGGGAAAAGGTGGAGGTTCAATGCCATATTAGGAGAATTTGGCAACATGACAGCTTTAAGGAAAGCGAATGGAAACTGGAAGGCCATCACAGTCTACACCGTGAGCTGTTATACAATAACAGAAGGTTACTCAAGGTTAGCAAATCAGGGTTCAAAATTACCCAGGATGAAGTTACGTGCTTAGAAGTCATTGTGGCTGTTCCCATCATTTCACTTCAAAGTTCAGTCTCAGTGTCTCAGCATATTGTAAACTTTACTCTGAGCTTTCCATTCAGATTAAGTTGAAGCCCGACTTACGTGCAGAAACATGGAAGATTTTTTTTTTCTTTTATGTCCAGGCAATTTATACTACTTTGTTTAACTGTTTCTTTTTGGGAAGATTTAATTTTCTATTTATCATTTGATTGACAAAATTCTAATACTCTTTCGTACTGCAAGCAGGCAGTACCGGTGTGGTACCAGGCAGTCCTGGGCACAAGCATTGCAGTATGCTTAATTTAGTGTACCGGTAGGCTGGGGAAGTAGCATCACTGCTGTGACCTGGGAGTGTGCTGGAGGAAGGAAGGTGGTCTTCTGCAGGAATAATATGCTGCTGGCTAGGGCATAGTTTTCTTTGTAAAACATAAATGCTGTTTGCTGGGGTTACTGTGATCAAAGGATTTGAATAAGTGAAGTTACATGTTTTTATATGTTGCAGATGATTTAAAAATGCTATATAATAACCAGTGTATGCATGCGTAAAAATGAGAGAGACAGTTGTGTTGCAGTTGTCTTATGAATCTGGTTCACTTGAAATAAACTATTTTTTCTTTCTGAGGAATTGTAAATAACTGAATCCTAATGGAAAGTTACACAGGTACCTGCCTGTTGCCTGCAAGACTGGAGAATGCAATTTAGAGAGCTGGGGAAACATAGCCGACATGTCCCAGATATTTACGGAACTGGAAAGTCCTTAGGAATACTGGTTCTTCATCTTTAAATATGTTAGTAATGACCCTACAGATCCACATGATCTGCAGAGGGCATTTGTTAAGATGCTGTAATAATACACTCTGGTTGAGGTCTGTATTTCAAGAGTTCATCTTGGAGCACTGTCCAAATTAAAGCTCTGAGAAGGACCTGCATTGCCAGCTCCTCAGACAATCCTCAGTTCATTCATGTAACTTTATTTTTTTTGAAGGATTGCAGCTTCAGACACCCGAAGGCCTCACTTTTCTACATGCCAGGAGTGCACAAGGGGACTGAAACAGGGAAAAAGAAAGATGAAATTACAGGAGATTTAGAAGCTAAGACTGACTGACAGGAGATGGCAACAAAGGAGAGTAAAATCAGAATGTCAGGGAAAGAAAAGCAGCAGAAAGGAGTTGTAAGGAGGGGTTGGAGAGAGAAATGAGTATGAGGGGAGCGGTAGGTAGAAGTGCAGGAGCATGGGAGGCTGAGAGCCAGCAGGGAGGAGTACTGGAGCTGAGTAACTCCTCTTTATTCCAGCGTGGGAGGGGCGGGAGGGACTGAGACTCAGTAGGAGGCACAAAGGGTGGGGTTTGTCTTGGTTTTGCCCGAGGTGGTTTTCCTCTACTGTCATGATGGTGCAGTGTCTTTTACCTGCCTGCGCTCAGACAAGAACATGGATTAATGAAAGCTTTTGGAATCAGCAGAAGGAACTTTATTGTCTAGCAGAATTTTTCCTCCACAGAGGAAAGCAGAATCACACTGGGGTTTTTTCAGTGCCTGCAACTTTGGTAGCTGTGGGAAGGTCTTCATTGAAATAGTAAGGCCAGAGTTGCTTTCTATGTTTAAATAATTTTATGATGATAATTGGACCTCATGGGAACAACAAATTGAATTTAAAAACCTGCATAATTGAATCTCATTTTTTTACACCTTCTATTTTCTCCTTTTTGTCCTTTCTTCCTATAAACACTCACTGCTGTGGTAATTATATACTGGAAATGCTATAAGCATTAAATGTTAAAAGGTAGATTTCAGGCAAGGCAAATGTTTTCAGGATTTGCCTCAAGGGATTTTGAGAAATGCAGCAGTAACATCCCGTGTCAGTATTTCACAGCATGATGATTCCTTCTTGAAAGTAAGAAGGCTTGTCCCCGTGAACTTTTCTTTCATTTTGCTTCCTTCACTGCCTTGAGCTTATCTAACCAAGCTTATAGGCAACTCTGTACCTGGTACCCCAGTGGAATTTTGCATGTCAAGATGCATTTTAATCCCACATACTACTACACAGGTAGGGCAGTGATCTTTGTTTCGCATTACCTACTGGTGACCTACTCATGGTATGGATCAATGCTGATATCAGGAACTGACCAGGAACAGAAGATTTTGCACCTGGTGATGAGAGATCCACCTCATCAAGCAACTTCTGAGTAACCTTCATGAGAAACCTGTGACATGTTTTAAAATCCCCAGGATGGAGTCTGAGTCATAATTATCTGACAGCACACTTACAGAATAAGCATTTGTCAGAATGATTTATAGCTGGGTTTTGTACATAATCCTTTGTTAATGGCAACGCCCAAAATCTATCTGAGCTGAGAACATTTGCTGTATCTGCTGGGGGTATGTTTGCTGTATCTGTTGTTTGTTTTTGGGATGGGGAGGGAGAGCTATTTGTTACTAGTTTGTGTACTAATTTGTGTTGACTGAGACCCGTCCTTGTTATGAAACAAAATAAGGTCTGTAGCCATTCTCTAATGTGAAAGGCAGGTTAGCTACATTAAATTAAAGACAGGTCTTTTATATTAATACATAAACAATTTTTAAAACTGCATGTATTTATTTGTAAAAAAAAAAGTATTTAAAAATAGATTTTTAAGTTATTCAGTCTTTATTCTTTTTTTCTCCAATTTGAACTTCTTCAGTGCGGTTTATTTTGTGAGACACAAAGAAACCAGACAAAGATTTGCCATGAAGAAAATTAATAAGCAGAATCTCATCCTCCGAAACCAGATCCAGCAGGCCTTCGTCGAGCGTGATATCCTGACATTTGCAGAAAATCCATTTGTTGTTAGCATGTACTGCTCCTTTGAAACAAGACGTCATTTATGCATGGTCATGGAATATGTAGAAGGTAATGCATTTGTTTTGTCTTACAGAGGAAGAAGAGAGTTTCCTTGCACCGAGAAGGAAAAATAACCTCTCTCTGGTTAGAAAAGGCCCCCTGGGTGTCCTCTGTACTCCAGCAATACAGATTTAGGATATAAATCCAATAAGGTGGCTTTTTCCCCAGTCATTATCTCCTAATTAGAGCTTGTAAAACACTTGTGCTCCAGCTATAATGGGAAATAACTGCTCATTGCATAAGTTCCTTGTAGGCTGTAATTGTAAGTGTCCTAGCACTCAGAGTTCGTGTGGAAATGGTGTTTGCTTTTCTGGAGTTCAGATTTTCATGTTTCATTTCCACATGTTGGGGTGTTTGTAATAGTTAATTTTACAACTAAAGAGGAAAGAGGAAGCAGTTTGTAAGGGTGCTGACACTGAAGGAGAGCAGTGGACAGAGACTGTACAATATGAGATACCCAGGCAACAGTTGTGTGAGCTTTTTGGGGGGGCGCTTTTTCTTCTTTTTAAGTAGCAGCAGAGACTTTATTGGTTTCCAGCTGAACCCTGGTACTGCTTGCTTCCAGCTTCACACTGTGTGACTGGAAAATAAACATTTATGCCTACAGTTTGTGTCTTTTTCTGCAGTATAAGTGGATTATACTGATACAACTCAGAATTTATAGCATCATGTAGTGCATTTGTACTATTTCCACAGGTGGAGACTGTGCTACTTTGATGAAGAACATGGGTCCCTTACCTGTAGACATGGCAAGAATGTACTTTGCAGAGACTGTTCTGGCCTTGGAATACCTTCATAATTATGGAATTGTACACAGGGATTTAAAACCAGACAAGTATGTATATGGAATATAACCAAAAAAAAGGACTTCAAAATTTTTAGATAATACATGAAAGGTGTAAATGTGCTTTGAGTGTTTTTGTTTGGTTCTTTTTTAATTATGAATGTTATGTAGATTCACAATTTCAGCACAATATTTGAATTTTAATTATCTGCAGTTATAGGAAAATGCATTTTTTCCGAAAGAACTCTTTAAAATGTACTTTACTGGCTGAAATGGAGTGAAATGCATTTTGGTCATTGAGGAAAAGATCTTTCAAAATATTCTTAAAATATTGTTTAATACACAGTATCATCAGCTTGCAGATACTTGCATTTATGAAGACAAGATTGACCAGATTGGGGAATCTTTCCCGTTGCATGTCTTTGGGGTTTTTTTAACAATATTGCTCCTATACATGTAAATAACACTACAGCAAGGAGCTGTATTAAAAACTATGGCTGTTGCAGCTTCTTCCTGTGTCACATTTGAAGAAAAAAATAAAATGGTAGTCATGTCTGTTGAGTGACAGTACCTTCATAGCACGATACCTCAGGCCAGTGTAAGTTAACTTTATACCTGAAGTTTTTTTCAAAGGAATGACCCAGCATGTTACAGACAGAAAATGCTCACCTCACTTAAAAAGTAACATTTATTCTATTCTAGGTCTTTCAGATGATGACTGTTCCTTTTTCTTCAAAGCATCTAGCATTCAGCTCCCAATACTTGTATGGTTCTATAAGATGTTTTGCAGTTGCATATAAAAAGTTTGTGTACATCTGATAATAATAGTAACAGTTGTAAGAGACTGTCTCCGTTTAAGGCACAGGGAGCAGGATTTTGTCTCTATTGTCCCCTACCCTCCCAAGGGGAGGATTAAAAAAAAAGGGAATAGAGAAAAAGATGCTTCACACAATGTTGGAAGTTAAGACTGTAACAAGTTTAATGAAGAACAACAGGGGAATGGAAAAGGGAATTAATAAGGACAAAGGATATTTAAATATATACAAAACCCGATCCCAGTAGTCCCGAGTGGAAGTGTCTGAGCAGTGCCTCGTGGCTGGGGGTGGTGGGACTGCTGTGACTCGTCACCAGGGACCGCAGTGGTTCTGGGAACGGGTGGTGGTGGATGCTGCCGAGCACATGGACATAGCCCCAGCCACTCTGAAATGCGACAGGAAGCAGCCCAGGAAACCAGGAAAAGCCCGTGAAACCTCAGGCCTCCTTGGTTTTTTATAGACTGTGGCTGGAAAGGGGAGGAAACAGTACTGGTTTCAGACCCCCCAGCGTCCTACAGACACCACCTGTCCTTCCCTTTCAGGCTGTTAACCCTTAAACCATAACAGACATGCAGATTTTTAACCTGTTTATTTTGTACCTGATTAAATTACTTTTTAGTCTCTCTGTTTTTGCAGTGCTAATGAAACATTTTCCTCCAAGTATAATAGTAAGCACATAACGTTGAATTATATCACAGTAACTTCATATCATTCTAATTTTCAGTTTATTGGTAACGTCCATGGGCCATATAAAGCTTACAGACTTTGGTCTGTCAAAGGTCGGGCTAATGAGTTTGACTACTAATCTCTATGAGGGTCACATTGAGAAGGATGCCAGAGAATTCCTTGACAAACAAGTAAGGCACAGCCTTTTTCATTTCTACATTGAATGCTCTAATTGTTTAGCCAACAGAATGTACCATAATACTATATAGACTCTTGTTATTTCTGCATTGGAGTTCCAGTTGTCTGTCATTTACTTTTACTGATACCCTGCAGTTTATTCTAGGCTTTTTTCTTTCTAAACTAGGATCTGTTAGTAAGATGAACAGCCTAATTGTGTGCAAGTCAATCTGTGAGAGAGACAAACGGAAAACTGTTTTTGTAAGGAATTCAGAAGTCTCAGCAGAGTACTTGTGGAGCTCAGGATGCATTGTACAACCAAGGGTGCTAGAAATCCTTGCTATGGCCCATTTCCCTTTAAGCATGCCTCATTACCTTTGCTCACAATCTGTTCACTCAAAGTTACTTAAGATAAAGCCATCAGAACTTTCATGTAAAGATAAGGATATGTTTAAGCTAAATAAAGTATTTGTTGTGTTGGACTCCCAGGTATGAAAAGCAAACTGTCCATTGCGTGACAGATACACAAATGTTGGTTATGATGCCTGTAAAGGTAGCTAGGTCATTCTAAAAATGTTTTGCTGTTATGCAAACTCAGCAGAGTTTGACCTACTGAATTTCATTTTTCCATGCTTCCGTATTATTTTACGTTTCAAGAATTATAAATTACACGGCAGCTCAATTAGACTTGTTCTACCATCATGCTTATTTTCTTTCTTTTAGGTCTGTGGTACACCTGAATACATAGCTCCTGAAGTGATTCTGAGACAGGGTTATGGAAAACCAGTGGACTGGTGGGCTATGGGAATTATCCTGTATGAATTTCTTGTTGGGTGTGTGCCATTCTTTGGAGATACTCCAGAAGAGCTGTTTGGACAAGTAATCAGTGGTGAGGATCATCACAAAAACCTCTGAATTTCTTAGCTTGCTGTGAAACATTTCGATATTTACAATGTCTCTGGTTGTCTAGGTTTTCAAGCTAGTTTTGCACAAAATCCCACTATTACTGTAGTATTACAATGCACAATTTGCTGTCAAAGCAATAAGAATAAATTTGGATTATAAAGCTGAATTTACTGTATATTGTTGCTAAGTACGGAAATGCAGTAGAGTACAATGGTTAAGCTGCACTCTTTGAAAAAGAAAAGCAGTATTAGTAGAAAAGTAGTGCCGCTATGGCACAGTGATTTCAGTCTTTAATAAAGAAATAATACCAGAGAAGAAATGGTTAAAATAAATTTGCATAAATGGGAAAATGCCTCATGGCACAATGAAGAAATTAACAGAGATGTAATAAAACCCTAAAACAAATGTCTCCCAAATAATAAATAATGAGAAAGAGAAGGAAACAAATTCAGTTCACAGATTGTTAATGATGTCATTGGTGACTGTTGTAGTGTAATGTTATTTCTGTAGCAGCTGTTCTTCTTCCATTTAGAATTCAATAACCTTTTAGATCTTAACCTGCAAGCTGACCCTAAGTATTGTTATGTGGCTTGTGGCAAAATTGAATGATAATTAAACAGAATTGTTTACTATCCTGCCTGCTGTTTTCATAAATTTCCCAGATGCGTAGATATAGAAGGCCTCTATTTATGCCAAAAGTTTAACAGAATGGCACCTCTGTTACTGAGTATTTCCTAGTCTGTTTTGTAGTCTGCTTAAAAGGTCCAGTAGCTAAGACCAAAAAAAACCCAAAACAAGCATACAAAACCCAACAGAAACAAAACTAACTACACCTCTGGTTCCAAGTGTTCGAAAAATGCAGCAGATCCCCTTTTGTACTTAAGGCAACGCTGTCATCATCTCACTTTCCTCCATCTCTGATATTGAAAGACAGACTTGTTTATAAACTGCAATGAAATGGATTTGTCAGTTGCCTCTACTATGTGACCTTTTTATACGACATCTTAGCTGTTTATAGATTTATAACAATGTTGTTCTCTGGTGCAATACACTGAGGCCTGAGTGGCAAGGAGAATCAACTGTTTAATTAACACAAGCAGCAAATCCTGTCTTTGTTCTAGATGCCTCATGGCTCCGATGCATATTCATGATTTTTTTCCAAATCAGATTTAAACTGCAGTGGAAGCTGTAGGCAGGCAAGCATGGAAATAACTCATGTTTTTATTGCATTTCTGGACACATGCACATGTGTTTATGCTCTCTTGACTGGGAGGAGGGAAGGGAATAGTCTAAAGTTAATGACTAAATTTGCACTTTAGACTTTATTTTGCATGTGACATTAATTTTACATTTTGTAAAACAAATTGTCATGTGTTTCAATATAGATGATACTTATATAAATAATTTTATCTGTTTTAATGTGTCCATTTATCTTCCAGAAATTATCTGTAGAAGCGTGTAAACGTGATCTATTCCCACTCATTCTCTTAAGGCTGTTGTTCAGCTTAGTTTTTTGTTTTGATGTTGACTTGTCAGTTTCTTCTCTTCTATTTTAAATATGAAACCATTCTTACCGTCAGTATTTGCAGGAGAACTCTTGTTGAATAAGTTACCTGTGCTAAAAGATATGGTCTGCTTGTATTCAACTGTAAAGGCCATGTTACATCATAGAATCATTAAGGTTGGAAAAGAGCTCCAAGATCATCAAGTCCAACAGTCAATCCAACACCACCATGCCCACAAAACTGTGTCCCAAAGTGCCTCATCTTCACATTTTTTTAACATCTCGAGGGATGGTGACTCCACCACCTCCCTGGGCAGCCTGTTCGAAGGCTTGACCACTCTTTCAGTAAAGAAATTTTTCCTGATATCCAATCTAAATCTCTCCTGGTGCAACTTGAGGTCATTTCTTCCTATCCAATCAGTTCTTACCTGAGAGAAGAGACTGACCCCCACCTTGCTACAGCCTCTTTTCAGGTAGTTGTAGAGAGCGATAAGGTCTCCTTAGCTTCATTTTCTCCAGACTAAACAACCCCAGCTCCCTCAGCCACTCCTCATGAGTCTTGTGAAGAACCCAATCTATAACCTAGACTTTTATTCCAGTTGCTGTGGGTGAAATCTACATTCTACTTGAAAATATACTTTAAAATCTTGCCCCGTCACTTTACCTTACTCCTTCATTGTAGCTTGCCTTTCCTGCCCCCAGATTGTACAACTGTGGGAGGCCTCAGCATGAACTTAGATTACTAAAATAAAGGAGGTTAAAAACAACACATCAGAAACAGGTTACATTTCATGCCTGTTTATTTCGGTACATTTCCTTAAAGTCTGAAATACAAAGATTAAACTTGTGTGTAGCTTCTGTTGATTAGTTCTCCAATGATGGTCATTTTGAACAAGTCTAGTTCATATGACAACAAAATCCTTAACAACCTTCTGTATTTCCTGAGCTAGCATTCTGTTTCTCTGATGCCAAAATCCTTGTACCTCCCAAGAAACCTGTCCAGTTTTGTCTAAATTTGCAATATATTACATTTGTTGAGGCAGCTTTTGCTAAAAATCAGACAAAACTTGCTGTGTAAGCTGTTATAAAGTTCATGTTCATATTGAAACTGGCACAATTTTCCCTTGTTTAATTTAAGTGAATGTTTGTCAGAATTTTTATTTAGCCTTACCTGCATACTGCAGGGTTTACTATCTTCTCTGTATGATTTAGATCCAACTTGCTATGAAGTGCAAAAGCCTGAGTAGTACAAGAGTCAGTATGTGTGGTGATTTTTCCTCTGAAGTATGAGGCACTTGGAAGAAAAAGCTCCATTGGCATGTATCTCTCCAGAGTCCAATACCTTGGCCCTTAGTCGTGGGAGTAATAACTTCAGGGAGTTTGCTACCATTAGAGAAGGATTACAGATGTGAGCAGTGGCTGCTGAGTCAGGTCAGCTCTGTCCATCTTAAGAGCAGTTTCCATGGAACAGAACTGAAATTTAAGCCATGACTTGGGGTGGGGGGGCATGGAGCAGATAGAAGGAACAGCATACAAGTTGTGCTAATGTTTTGCAGTAGTTTTCCATGAGCCAGGCGTTCCTGTATTCTGTTGTTAAACACTGTTTCAGGTTAAAGGATACTTCCGAGGGAAATGGGAATGTAACTATGTTTATGGAGTTTGTATAGAGCATATCAGAATCAGAAGTAACTGGGGTGCAACAGAGAGCAGTTTGTAAAAAGATGCCTTAACTCTGGCTTTTCTGCTAGCTTACTACAGGAGCTTTCACACAGTTTCTGCTGAATGTTGGGATCAGACCTCAATAATAACACACAACTTTCTGTTTTGCTAGATGAAATCAACTGGCCTGAAAAGGACGAAGCACCACCTCCAGATGCCCAGGATCTGATTACCCTGCTGCTCAGACAGAATCCTTTAGAGAGACTGGGAACAGGTTAGGAAGCACTGTTTTAATTTGTTAGTGTGTTAGAAATATCTTCTGTTTCAGCATTGAGAGCTTCTGTTTGTTTTGCATGGGAAACATCTGTCACAGCAAGTAGCATGACAACATGCTGTAATAGCAGAGGAGATTTTACGGATTCAGACCAGTAATATGAGCTTAACAGGTTGACGACTGTCTTTTTTTTGGAGTTTGCATGTGGTCATTCACATTTACACTTCTCTTTATTTGATAAATAAAACAGAAATTTCTCAAAGACCCAGTTAGCCATTGGATGGGATTCCTTCATGAATACAGAATTAAGTAACTAAACACAGAAATAGAGAAGGAGTCAATACACAACAGATGCTTCTGTTTTCAGAAGTGTATTAGCCTGGCAAACTAGCTCCACTAGGCTTTAGGGTGAGCAATGAGTATTTGAACTGATTATCCAGAAATTACTATCTGGGGTTGTGCTGTGAAAGGTCTTGTAATTCTCATTCAACAAGCACTACTGCCTTACATGGAAAAGAATAAAACAAAAAGTGTGAAAATTAAGGAAATAGATGGATGTCGATGAGAACACAAACTGCAGTGTATTCCCCTGTGGTCTTTCAGTGTTGTGATCATTCCATTTTGAGAGAAGAACCTGGCATTTGGTATTAGCAGCAGTGAGCCTGCTTAAGCTAGCAAGAGCACTGCGCATTTATGTAATAAAGTTCATCTGTTAGTTGATGGAGCAGGATTAGTTGGGAATTTGGGTGAGAGGCAGTAATGAAGGATATTGCACATGATTTTTAAAGTTTTAATATGTGGGAACTGTAGTCACTGACTGCCATCCCACTGGGCAAAGCTCTGTGTAAACACAGCAAAAAAGGCCTCCTATATAAAAAAGCCCATATATATAGTCTTACTTACAGTCAACACTGTATGCCATGAGGTTTAATATGGCCAAATGCCGGGTC
>NW_010179425.1:0-40218 GCF_000695765.1 Mesitornis unicolor
CTAACGTTCTGTGGTTCTGTGATTCTGTGAGCACTTATAACTAAGTTAGGTGAAAAAGGTGTGTTTACAGAGGTAGAACAGATTGCAGCATTTCACAGCAGTGGCCTAAATCCTGTTAGCTTCATTTGCAGAAGTAATCCCACTGACTGTAGGACTGCTTCCATGAATAAGGCCATGAGGATTTGGCCCATAATATTTTATGGACAAGCAGCAGTTAAAAGTCACATACATTGTACCTGTAAGTCGTAATTTGTGTGGCACCATCCCTGTAATAGTTACACAAGATACCCAGAACTGGCACTTCAGCTTGTGTATTCCACCAAACCTTTGCCAATCTTCCACTATAAATAAAAAGGTAGTTTGACTTCCATCATCAAAACAGCTAATTAAGTAATAGGGCATAAATACTCAAAGAAATTGACAGTCTTTTCTATAACACAAATTAATTCAGAAAATCACCATTTGCATAAATCTCTGTCTCATCTTCACAGATGTTGATTCTGTCAGCTAGTTGCATTTCAAATTAATTTTAAAATAAACAGTGGGAAGTATACCTTTCAACTAAAAATAACTTGTTCCGAAGGAGATTGCTGGGTGCAAAGCACATACTCATTGTGCAGTCCCATAGTTTCTTAAATCTATTCTTTTGTCATAAACTAGACTTTAATGTTATAATAAAATGCTTACATTACATTGAAAGGCCATTTTATGTAACTATATGCTTTATGGACAGCTGGTTTTGATGGAAAATTAGATTTTTGCAATGTTAAAAGAATGTGTTTTCCAAATTAATCTAGTCCTTGTATTAATGAGGGGTCCATAACATAGTGTTGGAGGTGTCTTTATACCTTGATTAATTAATTAAAATATATATCTAAAAAACCCAATTAATTATAGTAATTTAATGTGATTCGGAAAGAAGGATACTGCACTGGTTCAGTTATCCAGTCCCTCAGGTGATTTTAAAACCAGCAGTGGGCTGTGTAACTAATGTAGTGCCCACTTTGTATTTCAGCAATATTTCACCAGTCAGGTATGACCACCACTGGCTCCAGAGGTGATCTGGGTTCAGGGAAACAGCAACTGCCTTATTTACATCTCCCCCTCATGAAGGGAAGCTGAGAAGAAGTGCCGGGCACTGATGTGGTGGGGGCCTTCTTCAGTCTCAAGCACCACTCGCAGCTATAATGAAGACTGATTTTCTCTTTAGCCTCTCCTGAGCTAAAGATCTCTGATGTTTCCTTCTCTGCATGTTTTGTATGGAGAGGTATTTTGCAGAGCTAGATAACACTTGGGACTGGGTTTTTTTTGCAGGACTCTCATAATGATTTTTTATAAGGACAGGAATCTCTAATAACAGTATATAATTTTGTGCAGTGTAAGGAGTCTGCGTGTGAGGTTGTGAGGGGACACTAATTCGGAGGGAGGATCTGGCCACAGGTCAGCAGCATACTGGTTAAGGCCAAGGTTACTGGCAGGAACTTGTAAGTGGGGGGCACTGCAAATTCCAGACCCCATATTTGGGCTCTCCTAACACATCACATAGCAAAGATTTTAGGTGACATAAAGGATTTACAGGAAAGTAGTTGCAAGGAGTTTTCTCTACTGCTTCTAATTTATTATGCTAGTCTTTGTTCTTCGTGGGATCTGTGTTCAAGGAAAGACCGGGACATTACATTTGGTCAAGATGTTACTGATGTAGAAATTAAAGTCTTAAGTTTAACTTCATCTCCCAGTGTGTGCACTTGCTTGTTTGGATGCTATGATCGTACACCTTAGCTTCACTTCTTGTGATTGATTTCGATTCGTAGGCTTAATAATCTTTGAAAAATTGATTAGCGTGATGTTCACGTTGAATTAGATTCTGGTCTATGCTGTAGGCTTAAGTTAGGGTTTCAAACTTCTACGAATATGGATTCTAGGCTTATCTAGATTCATATAATTCTATCAACAAAGACAGTTGGTTTATTCAAACCTTTCTATTATTCCCTCTATTTTTAACATGTACCCCTGGTCTGAAGGGATTTGAAAATGTAACAGGAACAGTTCCACAAAAAATGCTATTTACAAAACGTATAGGGGAAGAATCTGACTGACTGAAGCGAGTGGAAGTACTGGGACGTTGCCTTGTATTGGTTAGTCTCATCTGTGGGGTGCCTAGAATGCTTCTGCTATTAAGATAACATAAATGTATGGTCACATTGAAGTATAACACTTTATTATAAGTGTATTTATGGAGAGGTAACACAGAAGAATAAGCATAATCGGAAAACCACAATATGGTATAACATTCAAAACCATGATCTCTGATGCCCAGGATATTTCTCCCATTTTGTCAGCCCTGCAGGAAACCGAGAAGCTCCTTATATGGGCAAATGAAGCTAGGACTATGTTTGCAAGTTGCAGATTACAGTTCAATCAAAGGTTAAGCTATTTATTTCTCCTTGAGCTCTGGAATATCATCTCACCTGACTTTAAAAATTGAAATACATTTGTTTATTAAGATTTAAAAATACAAACCAAAAACAAGTGTTCTGTTCTTTCAAATCAACTTGAGGAATGTGTCAATAAAACCACATCAATTTGTGAATTGTTAATATATTTGTAATTCTTTTTCTTGCAGGCGTTCATGTCAATGTTTCAGATTCTCACACAGGAAGGATGGGTGGATGTCATGGATCAGACTCTGAATGCTGTAGGACATATGTGGGCACCAGTAGTTGCTATTTATTTTATACTATATCATCTTTTTGCTACTCTGGTAAGTCTTCATTTGCAAATGTGCTGTGCTTCGTTTTGAATTACTCTCTTATCTCTTGTATTGCTTATTTTTATCAGGTGCTTAAAACTAATTGTGATGCTCATTTTCAGCATAGATGGCTTTAGGATTAGATCTTTGATGTGGTAGAATTTACCCATTTAGCCATGTGACATGAGGTGCTGGCCTTTGTTCTGGTGTGAGGTGTTGTTCTTCATAAGATCCCAGTCACACTGCTAGACTAACAACATAATTGTTGACTGTCTTGTACCTTCACAGTTCTAATGATTGCAGGGTTAAACAAATGCTTTTATTATGTAGAAATGGTCTCCTCAGCTTCCATTGCATCCTCTTTCCAGCAGTAATTAAACTCAGAAGTATAAAGCCTCAGGATATAAACTCCCAACTAGAAATCACTACTTTCCTGTTGCCTGATGCAAAATCAATGCATGGAAAATATATTATATAGCATATCATACAATAAAAGAATGAGAACTAATACAGCAGTTCCTGCATGTGTGTGGAAATGGGGATTATATCTGTAAAACCATTTTTTGGTATGCATTTCAAAAGGGATAATTACTTTTTTAATAGAGAAAATGGCAAGAAAAACAGCTTTTTGGGTATCCTATATCAATAAGGGCTTGGTACTGTATTTTGAATACCAACACAGAGAAAATAACACCGTCAGGGGAATAACTATTTAACCCTTAATTCCCTCCTACTTTTGCTTATTTTGTATTTTGCACTCACTGCCATTTTTGATGCACTTATACTTGTTTTCACTTTCTTCATTCCACTTTCTTTCTTCACTCAGTTACCTACTTACATAGGGTACTGACTGTATTTGAACAATCTCCATCAGCTTCCATTTACCTCTTTTACTTTACAGTATGACCTGCTTCACTTCTAAAGACTGAATAATCCAACCCTAATTGTGGGTGCAGCAAGTTCTTTCACATGGATTGAAATTCTGAGCATTATTTTTCTTCACCAAGAACATTGTCTGAACTGGAATCCATTTATATCTCTTAGATGAGCATTAAGCAAGTCTACAAAGTAAATAAGTGTCAGGTCACCTTCATGCTAAAAATTCACACCTTAATTGAGAAGTAGCTTAGCTCTAAAAGCAATTTTAGTATGCTGCTTCCTGTTTCATGTTTTGAAAGAGTCATCTGGGACATCTCTATTTGTTTACTCAAAACACTTCTTTTGCTAGAAACGAAGTCACTTTTCAGTACACCTGCCTCAGTCCTTGTACAGGGAATTTGCATTTAAGTACATGGTCCTTGCTTTGCTTCATAAGTGTACACTTTTCTTCTCATTCACCTATGCAAATGTTACATGGATGAAGAAAGTCTGCTAAGACAACTTTGCAGAATTACCTGGCCTTGCGAAGTTGTTAGTTTTGGTTCTAAGATCTTCCTCAAACTCTGAAAGAAAAAAGCTACATGGGACAGAGCTGTCTAGAGGCAAAAGAAGCTTAAAGAAATAAAATAACTTTGAATTAATTGGTAAAGAAGCACAAAAACGGTTGGGCTGCTGCTAAAGCAAAAAAGAAGAGTCCTGAGAATAAACAGCCATCAGTGACGGACAAGAGTGAAGTCAAACAAAGAAATTACTTTCACCATCTAGAAGAGGGGGAAGGATTAAAATTGAGAAGTGATAATTGCAGGCATTTGGCAAGGCAGACTGTAGAGCATTAGACAGAAATGTGTAGGTTTCACATTAGAAGGCAAAAAAAAGTTGAAGCTCAGAAAACAAAACCTCTGCTGGAAATGAGTACTGTTATTAGTTGAGATGACAGCAGAAAAAGTTAAACAAATAACAAGTTTGCATTTAACTTTTCTTTTGTGGTACATAGTATTTAGTTCTTGTTGAAAAAAGTGAAAAGTGTGTTAATGAAAGTCTTGATGCCTGTGCATGAAGCAGCAACACTGTAAGGGGTGATATATTTAATGAGTGTTATACTTCTTTTTAGCATGAAACTGTACTTCTTTAACTAGTAATGCTCTGAGCTGTAGGTACTGAAGTATCATAGACTGTATAAAATATCTGAACACCATACTGTAAAATCTTGGCAGAATGATAGCAAAACTGTTCATCAGCAATTAGGGTTTGAAGTAGTTTGTGCCGGGGATTATGTATTTTATCAGAATTCTGTCTTGCTTTGCCATTCTGAAGGCCATCTTAACTTCCACTGCTCCTAGTAGTCAGATCACTGAAAACTGTATGAGGTACTGTTTAAGTACATGGTATATATTATGTGGCTCTTCAAACAGCTGCAGGAAGTTCTACATATTGCTAAAGCCAGTTTTCTGATAAAGGAACATTTATTTTTCTGAACACTGACATTTTATAAATTAATGAGTGAGAGTCCTTCGTGCATCTTTTGTACCTTTATAGTTTGTGGAGGGAAAGGGAATCCTGTTCTGGAACAAGGTCCAGACACCCAGCTCAGATGCAGTTTGAGTCCTCTGGTGTACTAAGCTACTTACATTTCAACTTCCATATACATGGGGAATAATTTTCCAGTGAGACTGAGTGGCAGGTAAATTTAAACTTCATTTACAACAGTGGTGGACAGATATGTCTGCTCTGGTTGTCACTCAGCAGTCCAACACTACAGCAATATTTTAGGCCTGTAAGTCTTTTTTAAAAAGAGCTTCGATTCCTTCAAGTATCTCTAGGAAATTGATGCTTGCCTGTAGGAGCTCAGTATGTTTTAGGATATTTGCCTTGAACCTCAGAGACTAAAAGCTTGGCAGTTGCTGACAGCTGTAAATATAAGTATTTACAAATTTACTGCCTTCATATGTAAGTTGTCTGAAGATACATGCTGAATGGTGATATCTTCCCACACCTACATCCTTGGTCTCATAGTTCTGTCTCCTGCTCAGCTATATCAGACACATTTTCAGCCTCATTGGCCTTTGATCAATATCTCTACATGAGGAAAATATAATTTGGTATGTGCTTTTTTTTCCCCTGAGATTCTTCCTCCTAAATGCATAGCTACAAACAATATAATGGATATTAAATGAAAATGCATGAGTTTCCTATACTTTGGCTCCTGATGCATGCAAATAATGAGGCAGCTTACTTTTCTTTCAAAGTGGAGTTAGTTACTTTGCACAGAGGCACTCTGAGCATTAAGCAAGTCCATAAAGTAAATTATGGTGGCCTTTGTGCTAAAAAAATTGCACCTTAATTGAAAAACACCTTAGCTTTATGAGCTGTTTTAGGATTTTGCATTGTATTTATTGTTGTTGTTGCTGTTGTTATTATGATTATTATTATTATTTCTGTTTAATTTAATTTTCTTTTCATGTGAAATATGTTTTAATGGGTTATATTGTTAAACATACATAATGCATTGGTCATAAAACCTAGAATTAAAAATTTTTAACTTCATATAATGATTGTACGATAAGCTAAAAAACAGTTTACTACTTGCAAAATGGCTAGCAGACATATAGTACCAGGTGATACTAGTTCAACAGATCTCAAAAGCAAGGCTCCCATTTACACTAGTAGGTCCCTCGTTTTTCCATGTCTTATTAAGAAAAATAAGATAAGCTTTAACAAATAATTTGCAATTTTTTTGTAGATTCTACTCAGCTTGTTTGTTGCTGTTATTTTGGACAACTTGGAACTTGATGAAGATCTGAAGAAACTTAAACAAGTAAGAACATATTTTTATTGTGCTTGGAAATAGTTTCAATAAAGCATTACTTTACTGGAGTTTTTATGGTAAAAGATGGGAAACATCTTCATCAAAATGAACAAAACAGATAATGAAGAGAATAGCAGTATTTTGTTAGATAGTTGACGCACACAATGTGAGGTAGAAAAGAAGATATAATTAAAAAAATTAGAAATTGGTTTAAATATTTGATGGAAGTCAATTTAGATAGTCATGTAATTAATATAATTTTAAAATTAGCTAGGTCACCTTTATGCTTACAGTCTAGTCAATGATGTCTCTGCCCATGACAGGGCCATTGGACAAGATGATCTTTAAAGTTCCCTTCCTACCCAAACCATTCTGTGATTCTGTATGATACTTTATGAGCACACTGATGCAGGGCGGGGTACTGGCAAGGGACCACAAACAGGAAGCAGTAGAGAGAACAAGGTTAAATATTGAGTTAGGTGAGTGCTAAAGACACTTGGCAAAGTTAACTTGCTTGCTTGATTCTCCAGATTTGGGGACCAACATTGCCAAGAAGCCTTTCGTGCTTGAAACTCCAAATGACAATCACATAAACCAAATGTAACTAGAGAGGTCATGTTAGCCATTCTGACCTTGTGCACAAAACACAAGAGGTGAAGGTATCTGTAGCTTTTCCATAAATATATACTGGTGCTTTAATCTGTGCAAAGAAGAGCAAAATCAACATTTAACTATTTCATGTATGAAATAGCAAATTGAGAGCTTAATATGTGGGAACCTCTTATGTAGTATTTGTGTTGTAGCCTTCTTTCACCTTCATTTTCAGGTTTTGTTCATCTTTCAGGTGCGTCAGCAGTTCTTGTAGAATTGTGTTCTTTCCATTCTTGAAAAATAATCACCCAGACAATTTCGCTATTTTACATTGAACTGTTACACTGAACTTAAAGTGCCAAATAACTGCTCCCTTATTTTTCCTTGTATATTATTTTTCTTTTCATATTAAAACTAAAGTGATGATATTTCTTCATTTATTTAGTTGATATTTGTTGTGTTCATTTTCTATACACTTTTCATTTGTGGATTGAGAGATTTTATGTTTCATGTATGCTCACTGAATACATAGAATATGTAAAGCTAATATGGCTTCCCAATTTTCTGTTGCATCAAAGCACTGGCAAATGAGAATATTACAGTTACTTTAAATTTCCCTTTATAGAATTTAATAATGAAATCAATATTGTTTTTGCTCTTCCAGTAGTAAATACCAGTATGTATTGCAGACTTGAAATAAGTTCAAAGAGCAGGTCTTTGCTGCCACAAAGAAATATGAATATGGGAATGGCTCAGATGTATGGTAAGCAATGTCGTATCATACTGAATCTTACAGGAAAATTTTCATAATGTCTGAGTGAGTTAGGAGCACAAATCAACTTTCTGAAGCAAAGACCTTAAGATATGAAATCCTGTGGCTTTTCTGTGAGACTTAGCATCTTCAATTCATAAACCACTTTAAAAGTCCACACTTTTGCTTATGAAATGACAGCGGCATGGCTTTGTGTTTTAGCAGCCACTCTGGAACGGGTGAACAAAAAGCAGTTATGAGAGGCCACCACTTGCAATGATTTCCACTGTGTCAGTCTGAGATCTTGTTAGCCTGGTAGGAATCCTGTCTCCACAGTAGCAGTAGAGCACATTCAGGTGTCCCTCATCTTCATAGCTTTGAGACTGGCAGCAGCATAACTACATGGGTGTGGTGCTGGGCCAGAGTAAGTGAAGTCACCAGACCTTATACCTACCATGCAATGTGGCACCATGATGACGCTGATAGTTTGTTTCCATGATCTGAGTGGATATTTAGCCAGAGGACATCATTTTTGCCATTGGACAGAGCAGTTTGATTGACTGGCATAATTGTATACGCATTATACACCATTATGATGTGTAAAGATCCAAAGTAGGTGACACTGGTTCACTTCTATTTACTCTTTTGAAATGTTGCTTTAAGCAGGAGGCTCTCTTCAAAGACTATTACTCAGTACTATTGAATGTATTCCTTTCTGGTATTTTATCCAAACAAATTAATGTTATACAAAGTGTTGCATTTTTTAAAAATGCCTAAGGTGAAAGGAGGTAAGAGATTGGTTCTTGGAGCTGAATTATATGGAATTACTGGAATGATTGTAAAACTGATTGTCTAGAACAGAAAAAGTTTCCTGTGAGGTAAATGTGATGGTATTGCAGGCTCAGTGCTGATAGTGACTGTGCGCCGTTATACTGAAATATTGGTTGTCTTATCTCAAAAGATAAAGCAGAAAGAGTTTTTAATTCAATGATATTTTGAATTCCCTACTGTAAAAATGGACTGTAAGAAGAAGGAGCATTGTGAGGTAATTGTAATGTTTTAGTCAAGACCATTTCTATAAAGAAATAGATCTGTATTGCTGCACAGGCAAATTTTTGACATCTATAATGAAAAGCCGAATGGTGTTCCAAGGATGGAATCAAATAATTCAAACTGTTAATGTAAAAGACATTGATTGGTTGAAAATTATTTCCATCCTCATGTTTGCATTTTTTCCCTGCCTTTAATGGCTATAAAGCTTGAGGCCCAGCGCCTTTTCAGATTATGAAATATTGAACAATTTTCAAGGAATGAAGGAGAGCATGATTAGGCCAGAAATCACACCTAGCTAATAATCTATTTTGGGATATGTCCTTCTTAATTATTACTTGATTCCTTTTCTTGAACTTGATAAGAAAACTAATATTACTTGTCTTTCAGATTATTGAGAAAAGACTAATTAGTTAATATTTGCAATGTACTCTAAAATGTAAAATGATATCTAAACACTTGGTATTCATGTTGGTTCAGTAAATGTGTTTAAATATTAAAGCAAAAATACATTAAATTACTAGGAGAGTTTATACAAGTTTGTAAAATAATGTATTTCAAAGCTAGTAAACTTTTAGAATTAAATTTGCTAATCCAGAATTAGTCAATAGTCATGGATATACATGATTGAGTTTTTAGTTACATCATTACATAGTATTTTTTCCAAAAGTCTGGCCTCATTTAGTGCAAAGAGTAGATAGAGCTCACTTTAATAAGCTATTAGTCAATATTTTTTCTCTTTATTGTACAGTGTGTGATCCCTGTGCGTTATTTATTGCACAGTACTAAAGCTTTGCTACAAAGACAAAACTATTAATCTCCTTCCCAACGTTTTTATGGTACACCTCATAAGTATCTAGAACAAACATAAAACTTGTACAAGATTAAGTGATTTACTTGGCACCACAGGCACACATAGGAATAGAATCGGGTTTTTCATGACACCATTCAGCTGGTTTAAGAGCAGAATCATTCTTTGTGTTCTTACAGCTCCATTCATTTGCAATATGTCTGCCATCCTCTGCCACACGTCTTATCCTCTCATCTGTGTCTGCCAGGATAGCTCAAGTCAAGTGAAAAGGGGTTGTACTATAGCTTATAGTCATCATCTATCTATGCAATAAACTGGATCTTCTGCAGCAATCCAGACTGACCCTAACTCACAACTTAACCTCCAGATATGAGGTTGATCCTGCTCATCTTCCCATAAGGCCCTTTCTGTGGTGTTTGGTGCATCAGTTATGCGGATATCAATCTTGGCACAATAAATCTATCAGCTACAATCTTAACTTCCTTCTCTTTTATACCTGTCTTCTCCACTCTCTCTCTAAACTGATTCCCCAAAGGTAAAAATAAACTGAAAGCATTTATTTGATTTCTTTTGCCTCTTGTGTTAAAGTTTGGACTTTGTTTTTAGAAATTCGGCACAGATTGTGAAGCATGACTTTCCTTTACAGCAGCTTTGTTAATTTTTCCCATTATATTTCCCACATATTTAGTAATTCTATTATTACTTTATTTCTATCAGCTTCCCTAGATATGAAGCCAGACTGATTAGTTTCTAATTTCCCATGTTCTATCCTGAAGCCCTTTTTTAAAGTCAGTCACATTTGCCACTGTCCTTTCTCTAGCTACTGAGCTTATTTAGATGCCAAGTTATTCACCACTGTGAGTATGTCCATGCTGTCATATCTGAGATCCTTTAGAAGTCTTGAGTGAATGTTATCAGGTCTTGGTGAGTAACAAATTGACCTTGTGTCAATTGTCTTCCAAAAGCTTTTCTCCTGACATTTTTGTTGGAGATTAGTCTTTAGCACAATTTAGGGTCTTCTTTGACCTCCTCTGTGGCTGACAATGTTCATTTCACTTTCTTGCTTTGGTTTTATTTTTCTGAACACTCTCAGTTAATAGTCTGTTGCTCTTCTAGATTCTCTGCAGATCTTGCTGCCTTCTGTATGTTCTTTAAAACTTCCTCTTTAGATTTTATTTCTTCAGAAAGCAGTCCCTCAAAATCTTTTTTTTTTTACTGTACAGAGAAACTCACTTAACCTTATTGATTACTCCGTTTGGGGCTTACTCTACTGTTTTAGTACCTGCTTCCTGAAATAGCTTTTTCAGCAAATGAAGTTAATTTGAAATGTTATGGAGTTTTAAACACCTGGGTGGAATTCATCCCACTTCAGTAATACATTACAAAGTTGTAACTGCAGTTTGAAATATTCATTGAGGTTTCATTCTTTAGACATTGAAGAGAAGTGAATACTTTTGGAGGGCAATTTTTAGAGAGATATGTTTTGTTTGTAGAGTGGCTACAAGGAAATTTGAAGCCCCAGGAGTTGTCAAAGAAAGTGTAGCATGCACAAAGTATCATTGCTTTGTATTCATTCTGTCCTTATACTTATTTCTCTGACATCTTCTGCTGGTCCTTGTCAGAGGCAGGGTGCTGGTGAAATGAACCTTTCATTCATATGCCTCTAATGTTCCATAATCTGAATGGGATTTCAGAATCAATTTTCAAATACCATAAAGAGGACCTAAATTCATATAGCCTATTGGTAGCTAAAACCATATGTGCCACCACTTTACTGAATTATATTTCTACAAGGGATTGAGCCAGCATCTCAGGCACTTCTGAGTAGAAACAGTGGCCTAGCTTCTTTGGCCATGCAGTCTTACTTCCCTCATATTTCCTGGAATTTCTTTGTTAAAATACATATAATTTTAACAGTATTAAAATATAAAATGTTCTTGATTTGTTTTATGCATACAATAACAGCCCCAGTTTACCTCACTAGCTTTGGAGGGTTTATTTTACAACTTCTATTAGACAAGATTATTGTGTTCCTATTTTACAACTGGAGAATCAAAGCTGAAGAAGTGGCATCTCTGGGTTCTTACATAAATTTCCAGTACAGTGAGGAATCAAAGTCTGACCTAATGCATAGGCACCTCGAGTCAATCAGTGACATCCATCTACTTTAAACTGTTGATATCTCACATAAGTGTAGTTCTGCTGCTTCAAAGGAATATTCGCTTAAGGAAGATCAAATTTCTGTCGCATCATACATGGGGTGTCTGTGCTCAGTGGTGCACACTCTTAACATGAGTACAGATGGCATTCATTACTAAAAATGTTTTCCCAATACATGCCTTACTACATAGCAACAGAAATTCATAGAGGAGTAAACAAGAGTATGCAATAGGGTCATTATTATTATAATTTAATAAAATTCTCACTCTCACCAGTGAAGGTATTTGTCAGATGTACGTTGTCCCTTTCCTTCCAGTTCTGCTCCACGCCATGACATATATACAAGATTCTTTTCAGCCTGACTCCATATCAAAGTATCAAATGCAGGGGCCTGCAGAGGTATATATATTTACTTATAAAATATATCCTTAAAAAAAGGTCCTGCCTTTAGAATTATATTATTTTATCTCTCTGCTTTTAAAAATAGCGTATGTTCATTTTCTCTTTTTTAAATCTCACTGTTAATTATTTGATGTTGAAAACAGAATCTTTTATAAACAAAGAAGCTTGGAGAATTATCTCCAGCTTCTTTGCTGGTTTTGTCTGTTGTGACACATTCTTGTTTTTGACAATGGTTAATGTCTGAACAGCTCAACTTTATGCCAGTGGTTCAGGGTCAGGTTTTGAAATGTTTAAACTTTGCAGAAAAAGGCAATTCAACAAATATTACTGATATTGACAGGACTTTCACAGTAAAAGCATAAAAGGAAGCCATTAGGCAATCTGTCTATATTGGGGTGTGTGTGTATATATATACATATATATAAAGGATTCAGGTTTTAGGTGTTAATCCCTCTGGTCTTAGAATCTACACTTGTTTTTTCTGGTTTTGTTGTCAGGGTAACAGAGCAGATAACACTTCTTTTTTTCTCACTTAGCACTTAGGCTTTCTTCTTCGCTGCTCAGTCCTTAGGTTAGAAAATCCCTGAAACTTCTGGCCTCCTACTATATAAAGGCAGAGCATCTGATGTTTTCTGAACATTGTTTAAGATAATTCTAGCACAAAAATTCTAAATATGAATTTGACATTGCTCCCCTTTCATGCAATAATACATAAGTGAAGTTCTGGTTAATGCTAGTCAAGATGAAACAAGTTAGTCTCTGAAGAGATTGTGCTGAGTCCTTCTACATTTTTCTCTAAAGTAAAATGAATTTGAATAGAAGATTCAAATCAGACATTTATATTAAGTAGAATATTTTTTTTTAAGTGTTGCAGGACTCTGATCACCATAGCATCCAGTTGATTTTTAGGAGGGTCACAGATACTCAGTTGCTTGTAGAGTTGGAATTTTTATTAAACTAAAGTGATACTCACATGCCAAACGATTCAAACTTACATCCCCAGAGCAAACATAAAATTTCCTTTCTGTGATTGCTATAGTATTCAGGGTTTTTTGCTAGTAAGCTGTAGAGAAGGAGCACAATTTGTACCTTTAATCTTAAATTCATGTGCAATCAGTTGTTGATTATGCAATTATTATTTTGATGCAGTTAAAAAATATATCCAGTGTCTGTACTTTTCTTGTTTAACTCAAAGCAATTTGATTCACATTTTTAATCCATGTAAAAGAAATCTCCCAAGAATAAAAAACTTTGTGCACTTAGAAAAATGCACTTATTTATAAGAAAGAAGTAAAGCTATCTTCTCACATACACTGAAAAATAAATCATGACAATTCTGTGTGTTTATGCAGTGAGCAGCATAACAAAAGTTTTAATGCTAGTTAATCCAGTTAACAATGCTGGTTTTTCTAGTTAATCCAACACTCGGAAGTTTAGAAACAGCTATCCTTAAGTTTTGCAACAATTGTATAAGAGGAAAAAAATTCTCATTCTTTTAGATAAAGGTTGGAATTTTCTAAAGTGTCAAAGAATAGGATTCACCTTGTTAGCCATGCAAAAAGTTAGACATGTAGCCTAAGCTTGCCTGTAGTCATAGTAACCCTCCAGGGAATGATTCATCCCATCCGAGTTGGGTGCTCTATTTTTCTGTTACAGAGGGAGCCTGGACAACTAATTAGGAAAAATGCCTGATTTTCAATGGATGAAGTTAAATGGCATGAATCTCCAACCCACATTTTCATTGACATTTAATCATAGGGATGTTTTTACTTTACTGAGGCCCAAAATCGTGGTGTGTAACGCTAGGCATCTTACTGAAGTTCCTAGGTTGGGTTCCTAATTTAGGTTAGGGACTTAGATGATAATTGCCAGAAAGAAAGTCAACATTCAAAGCTGGTCAATTCTCTTCACTCACAGCCGAGAACAAATTCCTTGTTTGTGAACTTAGGATCATAAAATAGCAGGTCACTGACGTTGCCACTTCAGTCAGTTTTCTAAAGGTGCATGGCATGAATCCAACAGAATCTTTTAGAGGTTCTCTATTTCCACCTGGCTTGGCTCAGAAGACAGTACAGGCCCTGGCTCACTTGTGGAGCATCAGAGGAAAAGACAATGTGGTCTGTATGAAACCAGACATTCACCATTTGCTATGGGAATGTGTCAGAAATGTGGCTCTCACGCAATTTAATGCATCCTACTAAGTTTTTGTAATTACATGTGGTCTTCAAAGACAACGATACAAATAATTGCTTCTCCAGGGAACAAGGCACTCACTGCACTGCCAATGATGTTGAGGATAACCATCTTATCTGCAATGATATGTTAACCAGTGTTGTTGCATCAATATCCAGATACTGGGATTTTAATTTTTTTTTTTTAATTTGCTATGGAGCACCGATATTATTCTTGCCGATATCCTCCACACCTTTCTCCTCTCATCCATCAGCATTATGGTTCCCATTCTCTCAGCTACTGGTTCTTTCACTTTCATATCCAGACAGTTAGTGCAGTCTTTTGTTTACATTGGATCATACATTTATTACCGCCTGTGGTCACTCCTCCATGTTCATTGTCAAAGTAATTTACCCATCCTCCATTGTTGGAAAATGCAAAACAACCATCTGTTTATTATGAGAGCCTCCATAAATTCACAGATGCAGCACTGGTTTCCTTGAGACCTTTCAATGTGTCTCTCCTTTTTAAAGTTGGCTCTTGCTCTGGAAATGATCACTACTCTCTTTTGGACTAAAACATCCTTCTAATGATTGATTATCAGTGTTTCTACATCCAAGGCATATACTTATTGTAGAAATTTGTGATGTGAGAGAAGGCTTTCACACAAACTAGATTTCCAATATAAGAGTCACACTGGTAAAGAGATAAAAATAATCAGTACACTGATCTTTTCCAGATCTAAATACCAAAGTCATGTCTGCAACTTAATTTTCCGTCAGTTTTTTTTCTCCCTCACACATTGTTTCTACTTTCAGTACTAGAGATGATTGCAAATTTTAACTCATTTTTAGGTTTGGGTTTGTTGGTTTTTTTTCCTTGTTATTGCTGTTCAATTGAAATCAAATAAATAGGAAGACAAATCCAAGGTTTTGCTACTGACCTCTTCAGTATACATCCATGATGTTTGCTGAAGCAGTCTATCCTTATGATGCCTTACCAGTTTTTGGTTGCTTTTTTAACTGTTTCTAGATACTAAGCTATGAGATTTGGTTTCCAAACGCTCTCGCCCTCCAGATATTCATAATCTTTTCATGTAAAGCAGTTCTAACAACTGAAGAAACTCGCTGGTTTTCTAGCTAGTGAAAATACATGCTATTTTTATAGCTTCTGCTAGACACTCCTGCTGCTGTCTTTTTGTCTTATTTTCTGCAGAACAAATGAAGAAAGCAATCTGAACTAAGTGCCCTGCTTATTTTTCTTTAACTTTTTACTCTGAACTTCTAAGAATAAATATTTCTGCATTGATCCTTACCTTTGTTTTGGTAAAGAAATCTTCATAATTAAACCCCTGTGAGAGCTTTGCAGAGGTGAGGGCTAGCAAAGTGATTTATTTATTTATTCAGCAGAACTGGTCACAGAGTGAAGACTAGTCAAAGTCTGACTGCTGGCCACACTGAAGTCCATGTGCTCCAGCACCATGAGTGAGGCAAAGAAGTTCTTAGCTGGTTCCAGTAGGAGAAGGAAGTCTGGATTGTCTGGTAGGAAGGATAATTAAAATGGGATGCCTGAAACAGTACAAAAGTAAAAGCTTTTCCTTAATGTGGATTTGGGAATTGAGAAAATATAGTTACACACTGTAAGACAGCTCTAAAAAGCAATTATTTTCCTCTCTGTTAAAATGAAAGCACATAAACTAATGCTCTAGATGGCTTTTTTTCTGCATGTAGGCCCCTGGTTTCTCACAGAACATGTTCACATGGCAGCTAAGCCAGGTATCTGTGAACTGCTCACCACACAGTCATGCACGACTTATTAAAAGCAAAGTACGTCCTTTTGGGAGGGAAATAACTCCCTGGAAAGCAAGCCATTTCAAAGAGTGTGCTAGGGAAAAGAAAATAATGTATTGGAAGAGTCCTTGATCCTCTTTCTCTCCCTATTATGGAAACTAAACCATAAACAATTCAGGTTTCAGACCAA
Organism: Mesitornis unicolor; assembly: GCF_000695765.1. NCBI lineage: Eukaryota > Metazoa > Chordata > Aves > Mesitornithiformes > Mesitornithidae > Mesitornis > Mesitornis unicolor. The sequence continues at coordinate 16,352 of NW_010179425.1, forward strand.
AGCACAGTTACACAGCTATCTGCAGCCCAATCTGTGATTTGATATTTAAAGTGCACAAGCCTGCATTATTCTGAGACCAGAACATCTGCAATAGTGAAACTAAGCAGTTGGCACTTCTATCAATATTAACCAAAAAAAAAAAAAAAAGAAAATGTTTTATCGAATAAGGTCACTATATTAAATAGCCTATTGTTTCAGGATGCTCCTTATGTTAAGAATACACCTTATGCCTTTGGGTCTGTTGCCATATGGATAACAAAAGAGGAAAATATAATGGCTTCATTGGTTCACTCTATGTCTTAAGTAGGTTCCTGATGTGTATCACCTAACTCCAGATTTGTGAAAATATTTAGATGATCTTAGAGAAAACAAGCTGCTTGCAATAGCTACAAGTAACTTTAAGACTTGCCAGAGCTACTCTAGGAACTAAAACTGTTAATGCTGGCTGACATTTTAATCTTTGAATTGTTATATCAACAGATCTGCATAAAGCTTCTCTAAAAAGACTTTCTGATGTCAGGTCTAATCCATTTAACACATCCTGTAAAGATATCATAGGCTTAGATTAAAGCTGTTCAACAAGCAAGGAGCACCAAGTTTTCATGGGATATATAGGATGCAGTACCCCACAGTATAAAACTGTACTTCAGCTTTATGGTTCTGCACTATCCTTTATCCTCTTCCTCTTCTTTTTCTTCTTCTCATTTGAAACTTAGTGAATCTCTCTCAAAATTCTTAGAATATGTTTCTATTTTAAGTGATGAGAAGAAAATTATTTTCAGTTCTAGGAGATCTAACTTTCCCAGTTAATTTACCAAAGCTTTAGCTTTGGAGTTCAGGAGTTGTAACAAATTATTACTAGAAGATTTTCTCCATAAGAGCCATAATGTGATCTTCATCTATATTTGGCATCACTAACATTTTCTTTTCTTTCAAAATGTATCTGTCTTGAAAAACTGACTTTGAAGTCTGTAATGCATTTAAGTGAAAAAATTAGAATTCTTGTGGAAACTTGTTGAAAGTTTTAATTTGTGAGAGATTGTGTTTCAACAGTTACTTTTGTTAACTTAAGGTGTTACTGAGAATGCATGTTCTTATGCATATGTGTGGGAAATTTGCTGTCTCTTTCTAAGCTCACATATGTCACTAATGTGACAATTTGGCCTAAGCATGAGCAGGAGCAGGAGAAAGTTGTAAGATCATTCGCAATAAGATGACCATTGTTTCCTGTTTTCCAATATATAGCAACTAAATTTTCTTTGTCGTGTTAGTGTTAACTTGAAAATAAATAATGTATAATCTTGCTTTGTATCATATTGTTCTCTTAAACCTCCTATGTGTTATACATGCATATGTGTACACACACACACACACACACACATCTGTTGTAAAGCTTTCTCTTAAGAACTCCACTAGCTAAAAAACAGTTACATATGCCACTGCAAAGTACTAAGGCTGACTTATTGATGCAAGTGAAGTTGGCAGGAGCTTCGACGTTAACTTCAAGGGAAGGAAGCTAAGGTGAACCACAGTACAAACTATGTAATGGTCATAATCTCCGCTCAGTATCACTCTGTGTAGAAATCACATCTCTTAGTTCAAGGTCCCCTGTGAGCAGCTGAAATGAATATACTTCAAAATGGATCTTCCTATCCAGCAGAGAAAGTGCAGAATCTAGAAGAATGTGACATAGCCATGGCAATAGTTGGCATGTGCTGGCCATCACAGTGCAGCCATGTTGCGTTCCTGTTGGCACAGTGTTTCAATAAAACTTTCACACAATGATCAAGTAGTAGCTAAGATTTCTGAATTGTGTTGCCAAGTATGTGGTTGCTGGCTTTTTATGTCAAGTACAACTTTAGGACAACATTGCATCGTCATTGCCACTGCTGTCTTCCAGGACTGTCCTCACTATGTCATGCCCACCTGAGCAAAAGTAACCCCGTGCATGACTTCAAATTATAAGGGTGACCCATAGGCCTAATTTAATCTTGTCAGACATTCATTTCTTCCATTCTTATCCACTACTTCTTTTCATTTCTGAGCTCCAGAAAGGCTTGCACAATCCTTGCAAAATCTGAAGGTAAAAGGGCAAGACATTGGTTTGTTTTTTTAATTTGGACAGGTCACTAAGGACAAGTCCTTGTTTCTTTGGAGGCCTCTTACTATCACTTTGAAGCATAAAGCAATTTCACTTTCATTTCCATATTTAGCAATCAGGGACAACATTAATTATTTCAGTCCAATCTCCCTGTGTCTTGGTGAATTCACATTCTACCTCGTGAGGACAGAGGAGACCTGTTTACAGGGTGTTGATACAGCTTTTGGAACGATATGGTGTCCCAGGCTCTGCTGAAATCTCTAAGCATTGCTATAATATTTGTAAGGCTTTTTAAAAGGTGGTGAGTACTTTTGCTAGGAGATAAGAGAGAAAAGGGATCCTCTGTACATCAGTGCATAGACTGTGATGATCGTGTCCTAAAGAAAAAGATGCACGATATGAAGAAATTGAACTTTACTCTCATATAGCCAGCTTCTGTACCTTCCATTTACGTGAACAGATCTTCAAAAGCAGTAGACAAAACATAGATCTTAGTTAATGGGTTGCCATTAAATAGTTGGGCAGTGCCACTAACTCTGCATAGTAAAATCGTACTGATTGTATGACTTGGCAAGGTGTTCTACAAACTTTTCAAGGTGGTTTGTTCTTTTTTTTTCTTTATATAAATATAGATTAATTTCTGGTTTAAACTACTAGTGGTAAGGTAATCCTTAGAAAAATACAGTGGCATATCTACTAGTAAAGATTGAGACAGTCCTGTAAATGCTTAAATTAATAGCAAAGTCATCATAAAATGTCTTACAGAATTTTAGATTATAATGGCTTGCTTACAGCTCTTAATTTAAATGTTAAAGCCCTGATCTGGCTGAAACTCACTGACATGAACCTGGTACGAGTTCATTTAAGGTTTGGGTTCATTCCCCCTAAATTCTGGCCTCATCAATATAGTTGCATTAGTTCTCTGAGCAGTGGAGAGGGGCAGGTTTCTTCAGAGACAGAGTGATACCTTACGTATGCTAAATTGTCTTCTGCAGATCCTCTCTCTCCATCTCATTCTAAAGTCCAGGATACCTGTTTTACTAAGCTAGGTTTAATTGCTACTAATACTAAGCCTTGTTTAATTGATTATAGTTGAGAGAAATTAATTTAGTGCCAAAGTGCAACTTTTACTGAAGAAGTTATTCAAAATTCAAGGTCACATTAGGTTCTTATTATACCTCTATGCGTGGAAGCAGTCAGTCTATAGAAGTGCAGCTATTAGACACACAAGCCGATAGCAATTATTTTTTTACTTAGAGGTCAGAGGATTCCAGACGTCAGGTTAAAAACTAAGGTGGGGGAGCACAGACTCATGCAAACAGCTTATAGAAAAGGTATAATTCAGCTCCTAGCAAAGAATGAAAAGTCTATTTTTCACTTTCATTGACCACATCCTTCTGAAGAGAAACGTGTATTTCAGTCATGTTAAAAACATTTCACACAGATGGTTTTTTTGAAAAAAAAAATATTAAAAGACCTTTAAAAAGTAAAGAATTTTATTTTTCTTTACCAAAAAGACTCCGAATCAGATTTTTTTTTTTGTCATACAGCCGCTGCTTTGAGGCAGTTAAAAAGCTTGCAATGTGCTACATTCCATTCTACACTAAAAGTAATATGTGAGTTCTAGGAGGATGAGGTACCCTCTAGGCAGTTGTATAAGCAGTCGTGTTTGGGGCAAAAAAGCACCGATCAAAATGTCAGCACAAGCTCTTTTCTTTGCAGTTGTTTTTATGTTATGTAAAAAGAATGAAGGATATGAGGACCTCCTGAGTTCACTTGCAGATGCATATTTTTCTGTTCTAAGCGTCTGATTTATCATATCCTAAATGTATATTTTGAGTCTGCTTTCCAGCCCAACCATGAAGACATAATATATATTTTTGCTCTCTAATACCAGAAGCCTATGTGATTTTGAATCTACGCAGACACACACATATGTGCAAACTGTTTCAGAATCATAAAAGTTTTCCTCCATTTCAAGTCCTGCAAATACCTTTGCTACATATGCATATGTGAGTGCAGGTGTACACACACACCCACACAGAATAAACTTGTTAAATATACAGAGTTTTTCAAAGTGCCCTGTTTTTTACAGGTTGTAGAACAACAACAGATCCCTTTTAAAATCAGGCCAATTTTATGTAAGTGCTGAATATATTCCCAAAGCTTGAAAATGTGTGAGCATGCCTTATAAGAATGTTGTTCTTTAAAAAAAACATTCTTCAATCCTTACAGCTCCAGCAGAGCCTCTAATGACCTTTCTTTTGTTTACTACTCTATTTTCCACTGGGTATGTCTTGATTCCACAAGATTATTTTATCCATTGTCATTAATTAATGATGTAGAGCACTGGTGTATCTTGTTTGTAATGGCAGAGCCTGTCCTAAGAGAGCAAGTCCTACTAGAGACGTTTGCTTTGGTGACCCAAGCACACTATGCTCAAAAATAAATCCTTTTGGACCTCTACCCTAAAATTACTGCTCTTTAAGTATGATGTTGCTTAGTATTGAAGATGACGGTCACTGACATCAGAGGAAAGCCTTCTGCAGCCCTTACCCCCAGAAACCCCAATTTGTGGGGTTAGGATAGCTTGTGGTAACCCATGTCTCCCTTCTAGCTCTAATCATATCAGTATCAATGTCACCTGAAAGTAGAACCAAGGCACTGACAGTCGCTTGACAGTTTCTTGTGACTAATGATTGATACATTATGTATTATTACAATATTACTCTTAGAAATTTATTACGAAGCTTACTGAGGAAGAACCTGTGGGCTCGGAATATAGCAACAGCTGTACCGGGTCAAAGCAAAGGTTCTCCTGGTTCAATATCTAGTCCCTGACGGTGGCCAGTAAAAGATGTTTAGGGACTAGCATAAGAACAGGGAAGGCACTTAGTGCTACTTCATTCTCCATAGTCACCCTTCAGAGATTTGGGAACTTCCAGTGTCCAACATGATATATCTTTGTCTAGTAGTTCATGATGGATTTTTTTCTTGCATGTCTTCATTAAATCTATTTTCAAATCTGTGTGTATTCTGGCATTTACTGTTTGCAGTAGCAAAGATAAATTTAACAATGCGGTATGTGAAAAAATATTTCTTTTTCTACTTAGGAATCTGGCACTTGATTATTTCATTTGTTGCCCCATAGCTCATGATGTACAGTCATTCCAGTTAAATGCTTCCTCAGTGCTCTCTCCTTCCTACCATGCCTGTTATTACTTCCACTGTATTCTGGTTTTGTGCACCTGTACATGCGGCTTTAGAATCTGACCAAAGTTCCTCTTCACTGGGTAAGTCTATTTGAAGTGATCTGCATTTGCAAGCGAATCTGGCAGTTGAACTAATGCATCTTGGAAAAAGTAATGTTTAATATTCATTACAAAACCTTTCAGTTTTTTCTAAGTAAATAAATCAGCATGTCAAATCACTAGGATAGAATTTCTGTAACATAATTTCCTGGAAATAATTTCTTTTTTAACAAGAATGGAAAATATCAAGTCCATAACAGGAAAAATATTAGAAAGGCAGCCTGAAATGAGCAGAAGTCCTGTGTCCCTGCACACAGCTAGCTTGCTGATGCTTTACTGGTACTGTTTTTCAGGGATTTCATATTTTTGTTTTACCTTTGTTTTAATTTACTATCCTCAGATCTCTTTTCTGGTGAGGTGGTGTAGTGTTTAAAGGCAGACTGATTCTAGGGGAAGTCCAGGCCATACAGCTACAGTCGTTACGCATTCAGAAGATAGTTTTGACCTTACTCCTGTTAATACTAAGGAGTCTCACTGTCCTGGCAATGCAAATGTCATTTCTGGCATCCCTATTAACTCCTTTATTCAGCGAGGAGCAAAACTGTAACACTTTATGATCCAGTTGTACTTTTCAGTGTGAAGGTTTTCTTTTTCTCCCCCCGGCCCTCCCGCGGTTGTTGATAAGTGGAACCAAAGCACATAACTCATTACTGCCTTTAATAGAGACCAGGAACAATGGCAGGCCAAACACTGGTAATTGAATTTTTGGGCACTGGCTCCAAAAGACATGTTGAGTGATAGCTCAGAAGAGACAGTTTGTCTATCAGTAGAGGAGGAGATGGAAAAGATAGGATTTGGAGGCTTCCTACCTGTCAGACCTAAGTGCTTTCATATAGGACCACCTTGTAAACCAGGAGCAGAGCTGTGAAATCAGAGGTTTCAATAGAGGCATTAAGAACCATCTAGATATTTCTTTACTTTTTAAAGAATTCTTTTTTTTTTTTTCTTTTCATCTTGCTGATACCCATTTAGATTGCACAGTGAACAGCTACAAAGCAGAAACCTCATCTGGTCCTAACTGTCTTGCTGCACCCCGTTCTGGTCAGAACACATTGCCAGAGCCCTGTGCCTTTCACCCAGCCCCTCCAGGCATTCAGCAAATCTAGGAAGATAGCAATGCCAGTTTCAGCAGTAGCATCACTTCCAAATTTTGCGTGCTGAGGTTTCAGCATTAAAGTGGGAGTTTCAGCATGGGGCTTTTTCATGAACATATTGTGTGAACAAGGTGTTATAATTGGTGTATCTAATTTAAACACACTCAGCATAAAATTTTATATGTATATGTGAATGTGTGTGTGAAAATCAAGGAGCTTTTTAAAGCCTAGTTAGATTTACTTGCCTCCAGAGTATTTTTATTCTGAGGATAGTGCTTGAGGTAATTCCAAATGGGAAATAACTACAAAATAGAATAAAAATGAAAAATTACCTTTTCATTATATCTGATCCCATGTAAATGGATTTTTAACAAGTGGCAGGAAAGATAAGTGTTGAACAGATTTTATTAACAAATGAAAAGTACAGTAATGGTTCCAAACTGAATTTTAAGTACTATGTAAAATGCATTAAATCCTTATTTTTATCATAGAGGGAAGATAGTAGAAAGTTCACAAAATTCAAGTTGGCCCTCCATTCCTGGGCCATATGCAGAGCATTTAAAGTAGCACTATTTCAAAAGTAGTAAACTTGACAGACAATATGTCCATTTCTGGACAACAAGCTGTCCTTTCAAGACTGGAAAACATGGTTACCAGGAACACTGCTTGTGCCAGACTCTTTCCTTTTTTCCGAACTCAGAAAGTTTTGAAAGTCTCATGAAGGGTGTAGCTTCCACCTTTGCTTTTTTTCTACCCGTTACCTCATCTATCACCTTTTTTAAAAACCGTATCAATGCATCACAAATTCTGACTTATATATTTGATGCCAAGTGGTGAAATAAATGCCTAAGTATTAAATCAGAAGTTGCCAATTCCTAGTGTATGTGGTACGATATTATTTGTCAGGAAAACACATTAAATTTAAAAGGAGTTCTCTTGGGGGAAGGTTTTATTGTATAAAATAGGGACCTTTGAAAATTCTAGTCAAAGATCATATGCAAAACACAGACTTTTCAAGTGGAAATGGGAGTCAGATTTGCTATGAATGTGTGAATAGCAGTAACAAATATATAAATGTAAGCTTCTGCTGCTTCATTTATAACACTAGGGAAGAAAATGCTTACCTAGCTTTTATATCACCAGGACCTCATCTAATCTTTATTTTTTGTTTTATTTGGTTGATACCTAAGAAAAGTGCAGGCGCTTCTCATGGCACACAGGTGATTCTAGATTACATCCTCTGAATTAAGAGACAGTCCTCTAGCTCTTTGGAAGGAAGGCGAGGGCTTGTGTAACAGTGCTCCTTATTTTGATGGCAATTGAATACTTAAAAATCCCTGCTGTATTTGCCTTTGGGTCCTTTTGTGTCACACAAGCCTATGTTGCCTTTTCTGAACTCTGTCTTAGGCCCATAGGAGCTTTTGGATCTGTGCACTTGTGTATACATTGTACATAACTTTTATATGCTTATAAAAAGTAGAAGCCTGGCCTTTGTGTGAGATTTAACTCCTTGTTCAGTCGTTTGAAAAAGCTAGCTGCTTAGAAGGATGAATTAATTATATTTTTACTGAGATTTTTTTAGGTAACTGAGCATAAGTCAGTCACTTATTTTCCACTTAGAATTCAGAGGAATTCTCTCTCTGGTTCCTCGAGAATGGATCAGACACTTTTTTAAAAACATGACAGAAGATGAGGAAGCCTGCACGGTTTGCCTGCATAATATCCAATGAATGGGAACACTATTTCAGAATTAAGGGAGAATTCTTACCCATATCTTTCCCTTTAAAGAAGCAATCCATCAGCACAAGAACACAAAGAGAACCATCCCCATCTCTTGTTAAATAGAATACCAGCACGCAGTAATGCCCTGGCTAAAATTTCATCAGGAAACTTTTGTGGGAGAAAGGGCAGCCAGTAGCACCAAACTGTCTTTGTTTTTGTATAGTCCAGCCAAGGTTTTTGAAGTCATTTGGATCAACAGCTGTGTCCTCCCAGTAACCAGTCTTTTAGGTTTGCCTGTGCATTTCCTTTGGTTAAATTAACTTTCTGTGTGAATTTCTGGAGAAATACTGTAAAACTGCAATGAATCTAAAACTCAGGCCACCAGTGTCAAATTAAGCATGCTGCCTGTGGTTCAAAGCAAACAAACCCCCAAAAGACAAAGGACAGAAAATTTGTGATAAAGTCCTGTTTTAAAAAATACACTGGATTTGGCCTCAGCTACAGCTCTGAATTTTTTATTAATTTCAGTTTCATTTTCTCAGTGTTAAGTATATTCGATTGTAGAAGTTGGTCCACTGTGTGGGTTGCTCACTCAGATCTAAGTTATATTAATTAGCTTCTCACAGAATCTAGCAGAGCCCAGTAATGGTTTGAACAAACGTGCAAGTTATCAAGAGATGGCAGATGCATAAACATAGCAGTGAAACTGAAAAGTATAATTGTCTGTTGTCTTGCAGTTCATAGCTATCACCAAATCACAGAATCATAGAAGAGTGTTGGGACTTCTGGAGACCACCTGGTTCAACCTGCTGTTGAAAGCATGCCATTAGATGAGGTTACCTAGAGTCCTATCAGGCCAAGTCTTGAATATCTCCAGTGATAAACATTCCACCATTTTGGGCAACTTATTCCAATGATTGTCTTCATAGTGAAGAATTGTTTTGTTCTATCTAGACAGATTTTTTTTGTGAAGCAAATGGTACTTTTGGACTTCTGTCCTGTGACCGACTCTCCTTGTGAAAAGTGTTCCTACTATATGCTCTAGAACTACATTATAGAGATGTTTGTGGCTCCTCTACAGACCCTCTCCAATTTTCCAGTCCCAAACAAATTGATTACATGGAAATCATATCAAGTGTACAGCCTCATACATATTTAGCTGAATACATTTAATGAAACAAATCTACATGATAATGATGTCTCTGGTAAAAGCACTGGAAGCGAAAAAAAAGTGCTGTGTGCTGTAGTTGAGGTTTGCTTAGCTTGACCTGTGAGTAAGACCAAGAATAAAGCATTCATTATCACTTTTAGTACTTATGTTAAGATATTTTTAGGAAGATTTATCTGATGTCTCATCTGAATTGTATTCCATATTGCAGATGAAGCATTCTTGCCCTAACTACAGTGATCATGAGTAGATTATCCTTTTTGTCTTTGTGGAAATCCTGTACATGTTACAAGATATCATTATATTGATCTGTGCCAACAAAGTATCCTTTTACAAGAATGTGCATAGCACACTGCAGCACACCTGAAAATATGGAAACATAGGTTTGCATTGCCACAACCCACAGAAACAATATCCAACCTGCCTCACAAGCACCTGCCTCACAATCTGTGACAATCATCATTCAGCATCTACACCTGATTGCTTCCTCCTTAAGCAGCACTCACAAATGCATAGGGAACACATGGGTTGGTGTTGGAATCTGGAATTAGGTTCACATAGCATAGGTATGTTTCCTACCATGCAAAGAAAACTAAGTAGAAAGTCAAGTTGGATATGCCTTATGTCCACATCAGTTTAGTGGTGATCTGTCCCATATAATACTTTGACAATGCATAGAGAAGCCTATGCAAATCACATGTAATAAAGGTTTTGCTGTATGGATCAAATTCCAGTCTTCCTGTACTTTGATATTAAAAGGGCCTAAGTCAAAGCTATATTGCTTTGTTAAACTATGAGCAGGGACACACAGATTCTCTGCACATTGAGTCTTTTATCCCTGTGACCTCACTGCTCTTCAGCATTTTATTTACCTCTCGCTGTCTATATCCTGATAGGAAGTCAAGATGATGACTTCCTCAGTCAGTCACAGCCTGGTTCTCTGAGTGTCTTCAGCTCTTTTTTAAGTAAATGGGAGCTGCCTGTGGTGAGAACCTTTGAAAGTCTGTCCGCAATTATCATTTCCCAGATTGGCTCTATTTTTCTGCGAACCCAGCAGGGCAGATGAAGTTGTGTGCCTCGGCTACGTGTAGGTAAGTGCCATTTACAAAGCTACCTCCAGGAATCTTCCTTTGTGCAGGGTCTGGAATAGGTAAGCAAACATTAAGAGTCTCTGAAGTGTCCTGCAGTAGTACTTCCTGCGCTTCCTGTTCTGAAGCACGCTTTCAGCTTGTAATGAATTTTACCCTGAGTCTTGAAGATGAACACATTGTACCTAGTCAATATTGCATGATTATGTTTGTACAAGAGCAGAATTCATACATCTTGTGCTTTTGTTCACTTGAAAATATTTCAGTTGCTTATTGTTCATCAAATATACAATTCATAACAAATAATGATGCCTAGTTTAAGTGAAGTCTCAAGCAGTTTCCTCTGATGAAATGGAGCATGTAATGCATTTTTTATTATCATGGATATTCTTTTGTGACTCGGTAACCTTTGTATGGAAACAAAAATATTTCTGCTACTTATCCCAAGAGAAAAATAATGAATATGAAAATGGTAAAGCTACATTTATATGTGAAAAAGCTATTAAAATAATAGTTATGCATGTTAGCATTAGATTTGTGTTTCATTTCCATTATATATTTTAAACTCTCCATCCTAATAATTTAGCCATTGTTCATCGAGAGAGCTGTCTAGGACTTTCTCTCTGTTCCTAAAGCTGGCTGGCCAGCACAACCTGGCTTGTACATAGAGCTGTTTTTCCTTTCTAAAAGTACCTACACTTTCAATAGGAAGTGCCCATACTGCCTATTGGAATGTCCCCAGATGGGATAAGCCCCAAACTGCTCAGATATGATAAGGAAGAGGGCTGGCTGGCCAAGGGCAAAACTGTGTAAGCAACCTTACTAACAGTGTAACACAACGAACAATCATATTCACAGAATATTAGGAGTTGGAAGGGACCTCGAAAGATCATCCAGTCCAACCCCCCTTCTAGAGCAGGAACACCTAGATGAGGTCACACAGGAACACGTCCAGGTGGGTTTTGAATGTCTCCAGAGAAGGAGACTCCACAACCTCTCTGAGCAGCCTGGTCCAGTGCTCCGTAACCCTTACAGTAAAAAAGTTTTTCCTCATGTTCAGATTGAACCTCCTGTGCTCCAGCTTGCTCCCATTGCCTCTTGTCCTGTCATTGGCTATCACTGAGAAGAGCCTGGCTCCTTTCTCCTGACACATGCCCTTTACAAATTTATAAACATGAATGAGGTCACCCTTCAGTCTCCTCTGCTCCAAGCTAAAGAGACCCAGCTCCCTCAGCCACTCCTCATAAGGGAGATGCTCCACTCCCTCAATCATCTTTGTGGCTCTGCGCTGGACTCTTTCAAGCCACTTTCTATCCTTCTTGAACTGAGGGGCCCAGAACTGAACACAGTATTCCAGATGTGGTCTCACCAGGGCAGAGTAGAGGGGAAGGAGAACCTCTCTTGACATACTCACCACAACCCTTCTGATACAGCCCAGGATGCCATTGGCCTTCTTGGCTGCAAGGGCACATTGCTGGCTCATGGTCATCCTGCTGTTCCCCAACACCCCCAGGTCCTTTTCTGCTAGCCACACATCCCCAGGCCTGTAGCGCTGCATGGGGTTATTGCAACTGAAGTGCAGGACCCGGCACTTGGCCTTGTTGAAGCTCGTCCATTGGCCTCAGCCCATTGATTCAGCCTATCCAGGTCCCTCTGCAGAGCCTTCCTACCCTCAGGCAGATCAACACTCCCTCCCAACTTAGTGTCATCTGCAAACTTGCTGAGGGAGCACTCAATCTCCTCATCCAGATCATTGATAAAGATGATGTTAAACAGGACTGGCCCCAAAACCGAGCCCTGGGGAACGCCGCTTGTGACTGGTCGACAACTGGATTTAGCTCCATTCACCACAACCCTCTGTGCTCGGCCATCCAGCCAGTTTTTAACCCAGCAAAGCGTCCAGTTCTTAGGCCAATACACCAGTGTGTTACTAGTATAGATGTAGCCTTATATTGTCTCTACATTCAATAAAGGAGTTACCCTAAGGTGATACTCCATTCATCTGTCTTACTTATGTGTTAATATGGGATGAGTCAATATCTGGAGATATCTTTTTCAGTTAAACATAGGAAGTGCCTATATGATTATACGATGTACTTCACATCAGGACAACTATAATTAACTGAGATAAATACCATCATAGACGCTACGGCCTAGATTCATCCTGCCTAGCGCTGGGAATCACACATCTGATTTAAAGAACACACTGGATTCAAGTTCCCTGCTTAGTCAATGGAAAAAGATAAGTGTGTCTGAAAAAAATAGCCAGCCTAAGTCCTGGACTGATTAATACGTGTGCCTGTTCATCACTTTTGGCTACAAAGAAAGCTAAGACAACCATAACTTAATTAACTTGGGTAGGTACCTCAATCTAAAGGCAAGAAAGTTGAATCTGGTCTCTAAGAGCATTTCTGGGGCCCTGGTTATAGACAGTGGCTGTACAGAGTCTCGGATCTGTTTTTTGAGATTTAATTCTCGCCACTGCAGAGAGAAAGAAGATTTGGAAATATGGCTAAAGTGTAATCAGCGGAGCAATGCTTGACTGAGTCCATAGACTCTATGAAGTAATAGCTCTGAAAAATTCATCTTATCTCCGTTAATCAAAGAGAAGATCTCTGACATGCTGGATTCCTTTTCTCTATTAGATAAATGGACTAAATCGTAGCCAAATTTTGCTAGAGGAGTTTTGAACCATTTGAATTGCAATCACATCTTGTCAGCAGCATTTGTTCCTGAAGAGCTGATAGGAGCTACAATTACTGGAAGGAAGTTATTAAAAAAAACCACATTTGTGAAACCTTACGCAATACCTTATTAATTTGGAAGACTTCATACAAAATTGAAAGAAAACGTTATTTAAATAGACAATTGGGAAATAGCAGTCACAGCACCAAATCGTACTACACACAGCATATAAACCCCGTGACACAGAGAAGTTGTTTATTAAAAAAAACCACTAAATCTTGTGCGTATGAGAAATATATGTATACTCTTGTTCCTCCATCTGCCAGGAACTTTTTCAGTTTATTTTACCCTTATATTATCAACAGTGCAATCTCTACTGTGAATGCCAGCACCACTGTAATCTTATTTTTTGGTACATTTCACTGAAAATTCCCCACGGCAGCACAGAATGTGGTTAAAATCAATTTAGGTTCTGTTTTACAGTCCCTACATGGGAGAATTTTTTTTATTGCTTGCAATTTGTTTAGGTGAGCCCAAAGGGCAAAATTCACAACTGGTACATCCAGGCAGTTAACCAAAAGAGGACAAGAGAGCAAGCTCAAGAGTTAAACCCTTTGCCTGGGCATGACACTTGCTGCTGGTTCTTTCCTGTAGCTCCAGCTACTTTCTCCCATGCAATACATTGGTGGTGTTCAGGGAATATTTTAATTGAGGGGTGGCTTTCAAAGAAAGCATGGACAAGGCCTCAGCTGGTTGGACTCTAAACCACACAGTCCTGTAACGCTATCCCAACTTCAGCCAAACTCACAAACACTTCTTCCTCTCAAAGTAGGCAATACACAGCCCAGATGTTGTCCTACTGAAGTGCTGCTCAGGGGAATTGCACATAGAAGCTCTCGTGTTTCAGATGCCATGAAGAAACAGAAAAGCTGTAAAAAAATAACTGTTGTAATTATGTCTCAGGGCCACCACACAGGGCCTAGAGGAACAAAGAGCCAAATATTATGAACTATGGTTGAAGTCAGCAGATACCATCTAACCTTAGGCAAGGGGCTAGGGCCTTGGCAATCTTTTATGTAGCACGATCGACATACTAATAAGATCTACACATCATAAATACTGCTTTTTAACACTGCAAGTGTTACTTTTACCCAAATTCAATTTGTCACATTTTTTACCTTTATTTCCAGATTGTTTTTGCCTTCTTTTTTATGTTGGTTTGCTCAAACAGAATTTTCAGCTTTTTCTTCATTGTTTATGAAACTGAAGGTGTAAATAATAGTAACTGAACAACTGATTTGTGTTGAGTCAAATACAGATAGATACAAAAATGTTGATAAAAATTGATGCCAAAGCTGAGTGTGGGTTGTGAAAGCACATGTATATGTGTATCTTCTTTTAGTATAGTTCATTCATGTCCAAATATTTACCAGGTATATATGATTTCAGAATAATAACAGAAAGGAAAAATATAGCTCATTTAATTTGCCTTTCTGATTTTTAATTGTTTATTGTACATGTCACTTAATGCTAATTACTTGGATTTCATTCAGAGCTCCTTTTGACGAGCCAAAGGTGATGGTAAATCTGAGAAACTGGACAAGTAAAAAATTCCGGAAAACTGATGGATGGGTGCTGGTATCAGTTTGTAATGTCTTTCATCCCTGTGCACTTTCATGCTCAAAGTATTTGGTGTTGGAGCACACAGCATATCCTGCTAAGACTGTAACTCAGATATTGTATATTGAGTTTATTCTTCAAATACAGCCCCTAAAGGAGATTTACAGTGAAAAATGATGACATATAGGAGTGCACCGTAATGCACTAAACAATATTAATTTAAAACTATCCTGTAGTGAGACCTCCTGAACTTTCTTAAAAGGTCTGAACTTTTCAGTCACCATGAAATTAGTTTGGGCAGCTGGCCAGTTCCTAAATAAACTGTGTGTACATCAGTAGCAAAGCTTTTAATTTTGAACATGATTGATCTCAGCCTCTTATGAAAACTCTCAACTAAAATGAAAGAGTTAGAGCATTGCAGTAAAATTTTCGTAATCATTTAATTTAATTGAAATATTTACAGAGCGTTTAAGTGGATTTCACATGCACTTTCCTCACAGGCCATATGGAAACTGCATCTTGCATACTTTACATTTTGCACATTACTGGCTCTTCTTCCATGATCATAATTAAATTAATAGAGAACAAAACAAAAAGTTAGGAAGGCTAGGTCTTGACCCTTTGGCTATGGTTAACACTGTTTCTTCTTGGGCATTGTCATGGTTTAGGGCTGGGCTGGTCACTAAATCCTGAACCCTTGTAATCCCTCAGCTTTATACTGGATGTATTTATACTGTATGTGGGATGGAATACCTAGTTGTTCAGTTTTGGGTCTGCTCCTCCCCGTAGGTGCAGATATGGCATGCATGGTGAGACAGTGGCCTTGTCATTATCACTTGTAGAAGTATGCACTGTCTGGAAAAACATGCCGGTAGTTTCAGCAAGTACAGCCACTTAGAAGAGACTGAGCTGAAAAGTAAAATCACTAAATAGAAAATTAGTTCTATCTAGCTCAAACCAGGACAGACATGTTCTCACCGAAGTGCCAATGTCTTAGAAACTCAATTACTGTGTTAAATTTGAGCTTTTGGTTTGCTTTGCCAAGAACATTACTTCTGAGGATGTTTCTGTCTCTGGATGCAAATTGATGATATTAAGACATGCTCACCTTAGGTAGCCCTTTGAACTGTTCGAGTGATCTTGCTAATATTACCAGACCCTGGAGCACTTCCATGTTCCAGGCTGTCAGCTCCCACCTGAGTCCATAATGAGACCTCTGCATGTGCTAACACCTCACATCCTGCTTCTGTAGAAGGGGACGTAGGCTGGAGGGCAGGCGTGACACCACCCTGCATTCACCTGGAGAGCTGAAGTGCACAGGCCATGTTTCTTCTGGTGAACATAGGGAGAGACTGTGGGGATGCAGCTCTTCTAATCAGGTCCTGCTGCTTGTCTCGCTCCAGTGCTTTAATGCTTTTTCAGCAACTCCAGTCACTGCTATCAAAGAAGTTGCAGTATGCACTTTAAAAGAACTCACTATGTACACCCTGACCACACTTGCAGTGATTAATATCTGGGTGCCTATAATACTATAATGTTTTAAGCTAAAACCACCATTTATTGCTTTACTCTCCTCTTCAGGTTCTGCATAACACTGCATATACTGTGTGTCTCAAGTAATATACCATGGGTTTTTCTTAAATTTTTAAATGTCAGCATTTTCATTGCTGAAACACAATGAAAGAGCTTTAGTAGCTGGCAGAGGTGGGACAGCTTGTGAATAGTCTCATGGTGTGGCTCTCTTGGCCTGATGGGACCAGTGTGATTGTGTGGGATGTGCCAGCTTCCTGCCAGGAAGGCTGCTACCTCCAGCAAGGCAGATTGCTTCTCTTACCATCCCAGCACGATTGTCTGACCACAGCCAAGGTGTGTTTGTGTAAAAGAGCCAACGCTACCTGTTTTTCTCCATTGTCATTACCAGCTGTCTTTTTTATTGCACCTGCCTTTATCCCAGTCTTCCAGTTTCACCACCATTCATGCTACTGGGTGTGTTTAGGACAACCACTTGCAGGTTCTCTTCAGTTTTAAGGGCCCATATCTTAATTATGCTAAAGCTAGTTTCAGCAATCACCTTTTTGTAAGGAAGCCTTGAAGTCACAAATAAATTTACAGCTGAAGCTGCATTAAGTAGTATGGATGAGATCATACAACATAACACCTGGGCTGTGCCATGGGAGAGAATCAGTGGAGTGAAGAAGCTGCTGCTACCATGGTATTTACAGTGTGTGCAGTTCAGAGGGTTTTGCTTCAGAATAGATTTGAACTCACGCTGGATTATGTGCCCCACCACACATGGGGTTTGAAGCCAATCTAAGCACCAGTCATTAGTTGTGATCCTTAAGTCAGTCTCAGTGCCTGGAGTACTTTTGTGTGTAACCAAAGTTGAGACTGTGGTTTAGTCTCCTCCAAGAAGAATCTGTTTGGCTTACCAACACAGCTTATAAACTAAACCAGCAAACAGTAAGTGCTAATGGTTGGGGGATTCACCTCAAACTGC
Source organism: Mesitornis unicolor (assembly GCF_000695765.1). Taxonomy (NCBI): domain Eukaryota; kingdom Metazoa; phylum Chordata; class Aves; order Mesitornithiformes; family Mesitornithidae; genus Mesitornis; species Mesitornis unicolor. The sequence goes on from NW_010179425.1 coordinate 33,638, forward strand.
TCTGAACCAAATGGAGACATGGCCATAATATTTTTCTGAGAGTTAAAAACCTACAAATATGCTCTCTTCACCAGTAAGTCTGCCTTTCTCACAGCTGTCTTTTGTATTGGTCTAAGACAATTATGTGAACAGATAAGGATTAATTTGGATTTCAGGGACCTGTATCTGAACATATTATTCAATCTACCATTGGAATCCTAAATTAAGATTTCATCTCTGCCACTCCTCACTATTTATGTACTATTTGGATAAGTTCTGATGGAGGTTCAGAGCAGACTGTTGTACTGTATGTATTGTGCCATTAAATCTTCCACTGCAAACTCAAGCACCGTAGAAGTAGTAGAAATAGACATAAATTCCCTCTATGGCTTTACAGCCATAAACATTTTTACCATTCTAGCAGCCTCAAGGGGATTTAGCCAGGCCAGGCTGTCAAAATGTTGGTGAACTGTTCTGAGAAGGCTCTTTGGGGCTGTAGATCAAGGGCCATGCAGATCAAATCAGTTGAGTGTACATTTCTTTGCCGATAGTAATAACAATAAATAAAAAATAATTATCATAGAGAAAATGTCATGATACTTTATATTGGATTTAGCCATTACTTGAAACCCTCTGCACCATCATTGCCACATTTCAACATAATCCCGTACCTTTAAAAATATATGTGTTTGTAATGAGTTAAAGAAAGCTGAAATGTAAAGGTTTTAAGCAGCAATACAAAACAGGATATATGTCATGTGGAGCAACAATTACACCCTAAGTGCAAAGAGAAGAAGTCAGTGAAACAAAATGCCTCATGCTCCCCAATATGTAATATTATCGCAGCATGAGTAATTGGAGGCATTATATAGAACTACTTTGACTTTAGGTTATTTTAAAGCCTATCTTGAGTCACTCTCCTGTTTAGATAGGGGATATTGCTGTCCCCTTACCTTTTGAACTATACAGTTTCCTGCTTCCCTGTTCTGTTCTGCACTGAGACTTCGAACAACACTGTGATCTATCATGTGCTCTCCTATTCTGTATACACTGACCTCTGTGAACAGGAGTTCGTAGCTGTAAGAGACATTGTCCATGCCAAAATCTGCATGTTTATGCAATGATTTCCTATTAAAAAGCAACCTAGCAGAAACTGGAAATGTGGGGGTTTTTTTCCCTTTAAAAATTACCCCTTCCAAAAGCTTTTCAACAGTAGAATGTTGCAGAAAAGCCCTGTTATATTATTCAATTCATTTCCTTGCAGTGAGGGTTTTATTTCCACAGTACTCAGGCATTTCAAGGGTTCTATCTAGTCTGAATTTGAAATGATGAGGCACTTTCCTCTGGAGACCTCTCTGAACACTCAGAGATTTCCCTTTAAGGATAGTAATCTCTATTCTCAACCTTTCTTAATTTCATCCTCTCATTCCTATATTTGGGGTACTCTATTATAGTACTGAAATAATTAGTTTTCAAATATTTCTTACATAAATCTACATGTTTTCTCCTCCCCTTACTTTATTATCAGTTATGGTAGATGTAGTACAAATATTGGGCCCCTTTTGTCTTTCTCCCTGTGTTTTTTCTCCCTTCTCCCAGTCAGTTTCTGTAGCTCTCCCCTGGTTTTCATGGCTCTCTTCCACACTATTTTGACTTGTCAGTGTGAAGCTGGTAAAATGGTATTTCGAAGTGAATACATACCCAGGTATTGTCTCTTCAAAGCAGCACAGAGAGGAGCTGTGGACTTCTGTACCATTCACTAAAACTGATGTCCAACCAACAGAGCTTGCTTGTGCGTATAGCCTTTGGCTGGTAATGTATTTGGTGTCCAAATTGGCCTTTTGATGCTGCACTGAAGTACAAGTTCTTGTTTAGTTTCTGCTCTTATTCTTGCTCTAGATTTTTTGTCTGTAGTTTCCTGCCTCTACTTTTAAGTATGTCCTTTTCCTTGTCCATTATGGTATTTGCAACCCTTCACATTTGAATATCAAGTGAATTTCATTAATGTAATTTCTTCCTTTTAAGGGTCATTAATAAAGCAATTAAATTAGACTGGACATAATACAGATTTATGCAATATTGCCCCTCTATTCTGACTCAGTGGTTTACCATTAATCAATAGTCTTTCTTTGTAGCTTTTCAAACAATTTTCAGTCCACATGACAACTTATATCCAACTGAATATGAATTGATTTTCAGTTTAAGCTGTCCTATGGCAGGAAGTGCTGATGTTGCTGATAGCACAACAGTTCAGCAGAGCGGTTGTTCTTCTGTAGCATGCTGTGGGATCGTGTATTTCACTAGGCAGTGCAAATGAGAGTTAAAACTCCATTTGACTTCCTGGGTAATTGCCCCTGTTAAAAATCTATAGCTGATATCTATCAGCAGCATTCCCTGCATCTGCTGATGGTGAAAATCTGCTTTAAAATATAAGCTTCTAAGCCTGCACTCACAAGCGGATGAGAGAAGGAGGATTGGAATTGTCTCAGTTAAATGTATGCCTATTGAAATAATGTGCAATACACATAGCATTTAAAATAAATGTAAAAATGAATTTCACTGATTCTTTTTAACTTGCTATTTTGTTGCAATGACACAACTGAATTGCTACATAAAATAATCAGAATTCAGGAATCATATCTCCATATCATATCTTTTTAATCTGATAACATTAGATGTAGCAATCATCCGTCCATGTAGATAGATGTATCTGCCTTTTCTGTACTTAGATGTGTTATATTCCATGGAATAACTGTTTGTGGATACTTAAAAATGCAACATTCATTATGTGATTTGCTGCAGTTCAGTATCAGCATTGTTGATCTAGGTGGATTCTTTTGAGTCCTTTGTTATTACTTTTAATACTCATCTAAAAGTAATTTTCCAGTTATTTTAAAGTTCTGAGAGCTATATTCCTTTAAAATTGCTCCTTTTTAAAATGCTGTGTTCTACTTGAATATTGAAGAGCTGTCAGCATATACAGAAAGATGTGCCTAATAAGAAAAGATCATGGGTGTTTATTTGCTTGATAAAGTGATAGGGATCTGTGAAGAAAACGGAGAAATAAAGATGTTGAATAGAACACTAATATGCTTTGTATTTTAAAATTAAAATTATTAGCAATCCTTCCATTTTATGACTATCAATTAAAGGCATGGTATTGTTAGGTATTTGTCAGCTTCAAGCACAGGCAGACCAATAAACTTGCGAGTATCAAATTTGCTCTCTGTAGTTCTTTGCTGCCATCTTCTGTTTCTTTAAATGATTGCTGTTATTATTTGAATCCTGAAAAACAAGACTGGGATATTACAGAGCAAAATTTCCCTTTCTGTCATTTTTTTCCATTTTCTTGTTTTCAGCTAAAGCAAAGTGAAGCAAATGCAGACACAAAGGAGAAGCTTCCATTGCGTTTACGCATTTTTGAAAAATTTCCAAACAGGCCACAGATGGTGAAAATCTCCAAGCTGCCTTCAGATTTCACAGTTCCGAAAATAAGGTATTGTGATATTTCCTTTGCTAATTTTCTGTGAACTTGTCAGGTGTGACAGCACCCAAAATATTTAACTATTTTGCTTGTGGGTTAGGCAGATAATTCAGAAAATTAGAAGCGAAACAGAATTGACATTGGTGTTGAAAGGATGTGACATTTTGGTTTTAACTCATTTTTACTTTTGAAAAAAAATAATATCGTAGAACTTCTTATAATGTATCTATGAGAGCAACTAGACTGACCAGAACTGACACAAGTACAGTATGATTGAAAAGTGTGTTGTTGTTTCTCCACTCCCGTTTGGATTTTAGATTCTTGGCTGACATAGACAACTAGCAGTCTGATCAATTCTCATTTAGCTTTTTAAAGAGAAGGTCAACTGGCAGCAAATCATTAGAGGGGGTAACACAGGCCAGCCAATACCAGTTACTCTTGTGATGACCTTGTCGCCTCTTTGGATTTGTATAGTTACCATTTTCCTGTAAAACTCACCTTAACAAAGGATCAGACCCTCAGTTGGCTACATCAGTTGTAGTACAATTATTCTTGGTTGTGGTCCCAAAAAAAGGCTTACAGAAATCCAAGGACTGCTCTAGCACATACAGGCTGCTAAGACTGACAAACAGGTGCTGTGCCATGCCCATTCCAATATCCCTACCAAGCACATGCCAAGAGAGAGGATGATATGGAAGATGGCTCTCAGTGTTCTGGGTCTCCTGAGGTTACAGTTATTTTGATTAAATTCACAAGGAAGCTGATGCAACTGGTCTGACCTGTTCATCTTAGCTGAATGAAAGGAGTAAGGGAAGGGTCAGGAAAAACAACCTTCCAAAACTCAAGGAAGCAGTCATAGGTGCTTTGTTTGTAGTATAAAAATACTGTTGGGTTATATATTGAGCATGTTCTTCTCTTAGTCTTAGACTTATTTGATATGTCCTTCTAGCTGTGTTTTTTCCAGCATACTCTAGACTAATATGTGAGCATGCTAACTAATTAAACAGACTTCAAACTATCACTAGCAAATCATATCTTTAAATCTGAAGCTATTGTACTATGTACAATAATCTCTCCACAAAAGATTAGTTTTGACATAGTTAATTTGCACTGAAAATCGGGCAACTTTACTAAACTTAAAATATAACAAGATATAGGTATGCTTGTTGTAAACAGAAATGGTTCTACATTTTAAACATGGCATATGCGAGGCACAGAATTGCTGAAGCGCCTTAATACTGGCATTCAGAGCAGTCATAGGAACAGATGTTGTTTGAAATCTTGAAGAAAGAATTTCTTGCAGAGAGTATGTTTCCTTTGGAGTATATCAGCATTTCATTTACGTTGAAGTGACAACTCACTGTTTAATGAGTTCAAAAGAGCTGAAAACTGCAAAAGGCCCTTCAAATATTTAGCACTTTAACTGGTAAATAAATAAAGAATTCTTTTTGAAACAAATAATATTATTTTCTTCAAAGCTACATGCAAGTCATCCATCTCTCAATTCAGTTATGGATTTCTTTAATAAATTAAGTTTTTTCAGTTGTTCTGGCTGTCTCTCCATTTATAGATCTATAGCCCAGCACAACTTTTTCTTAGAGTTTATCCTTAGCGCTAATGGGTTGTGACACATCATAAAGACCAAATATTAACTCTTCCTGGGTTTTTAATCCATCAATATCTTCTATTTGTTCTCAAGGGAGAGTTTCATGAAGCAGTTTATTGATCGCCAGCAACAAGATACCAGCTGTTTGCTGCGAAGACTTCCTTCAGCGTCTTCTTCCTCTTGTGACCACTCTAAAAGATCAACAATTGAAGAAAACAAATATATTGATCAAAAGGTAAATCAAGAGTATAGGGCAGTATATGTATTTCCCTGAGTACTGTGAGGAAAGACCTCAGGTTATTCAGTTTGTCAAACTACATAAAAGTGAACCCAACCTAATATGACCGAACACGTGCTAAAAGGCTATATTTAATTTAGCCTAAAACAGACATCACAGCAGATTCTCATTTTGTTTAAATTTTTCTGTCTCCTTTAACTTAAAAATTCAGGATTTTGATACATAAATAAGTTTACTGCATCCTTCTTATGGAGCTATTTTTTAAGTAGTCTTGCTGTTAATCACTGAGAAGCTAGTGGAAAATTAAAGTCTGTATCATGTTGGATTTTTCAGTGTCTTGATACTGTTACAATGTTGAAAACACACTGGACTGAAGTACAGTCTCTGTGTAATTACTGGATGTGAGTAAAACTTAAGAATTATTTTCATTATTTAGGGGACATTGGCCTCTCTGTAGACCTTGGAATTGCTATAAGACAGATACTGAACATATATGTTTGAGACCCATTGTGTGAAATGCTGCTAGTCTCCCAGTTGGACTGCCATGGATAGTTGAATTTGAAAAATATCAGGATTGATTGGAATGATGATGGTGATGCAGCATAAGTAAATGTATGTGTCTTCTGGCACCTTGCAAAACTTCAGGGTCAAAAAAAAATCTTTATGTGCATCATGGAAGATAGTGGTTTCCCAGATTTCTTGTGGCATCTACACCGATATGATTTCCTGATCACTTGTAATATTGTGTAACTCATTAGTGGTATTTTAACAGACAAAATAAAAGTCCTTTCTGTATTTGTAAGAAGGTGCTCAAATCCTGTTTGAATATTAACATCAGGGGTTTGTAAATACACTTTAAGTCACAGAATCACAAACAAGAAAAAAAAGAGGGTACATACTGTAGCTACACAGTATAACTCTGATTTTCCTAATATGTAGTTTGCAACTGTAACTCAGGACAGCATTTGTACAGACAGGAAGCAGAGTTAGGGAAAACAATACTCTTCTGATAATGAATGAAAAGAGACAATTTGCGAACTACTGTTAATTTCCATCCCTATTTCAGTGAATGAACCCATTTCTGTGGCCAATGTGTTCTATGGCATCACTAAGCCAAAGCTGAACAGCATGGCCTGAGAGGGAGGTCTGTGGTAAAATATTATTTACCAGGCAAGGAAGGCCACAGAAAGGAATCAAGCATAAATGGGCATCATCTACTCCAACAAGCACAGCAGAAAAAATGGATAAATCATTAAACAACAAGCCTAGGGTTC